>NW_009931271.1:5602-10264 GCF_000696875.1 Nestor notabilis
CACTGGGCTTTTGGGATACTCTTTCTTCAGAGCTGTGCCAGTTCAGTCATTAATTGAGAATAAATAACAACAAAGTACCTCCCTGAATCAATGTTTGTAGGAACAGAGCCCAGGGTCAGGCACATTTAAAAAGGACAGTTTTTTCCCTAAAGAAAGCCAGAGTCTGTGAAAATGAACAAGGGAAAGACTTGGAAACCGTTAGCTATTTCCTGAAGGCTTTTCCCATTCCTTCTCATGCAAGTCAACATGTTTTTTGCCTGGATGAGAGTCAGTATTCTTTTTTTTTAAGAAGTGCTGGAGATATCTTATTTTCCTTTTGTTGGAAGGTTCCAGACCCCGTGAAGTTTCTCCATTTCTTGGCCTAAAAGAACTGAAATATGGTCACTTGTATGAGCTGCAAAAGCCACCTGCTTGGGCCTGTTTTCAGAATAGGCTTGAGGCAGACATCCCACAACAACAACAGAAAAGGAAAGAGTCCTCTCAGTGCCTATTGGCACTGGGCTGCTATTGAGACAGTTGTTTCTGAAATTCCTTCTTACTTGTGTTGCTAATTATATTTTAGGGACAGTGAGTGCAGGTCCTCAACTTCTATGTGTGCGCATGTGTTATCGCATCCGTCTGTCCAGAGCAGCTGGGTACCTCAAGCAATCCTGCTGGTATTGGCTGGCCCATGTTGAAATCTCCTTTCTGCCAGATTTCCAGTAGGAGTTGCAGATCTCAGTCTATGCTGATCTGTGGATCTAGGTGTTATCATTTGTTATCAGCAGGATTCTGGCCGAAGTCTATGATGAGCTGCAAGGCCTACAGACCAAGATTTTCCTTCTGTGGATGGCAGGAAAAAGGGCAGATTATTGTTAGAAACTTGCCCTATATAGGACTGGGATATGGCCAAAGTGCACACCTTGATCCGTATTCTCCCAGTTTAAACCACCTCCATTTCTCATTCCTGTTTCCCTAAATATTTGATCTTCCTTTCTGGCTCAGTGAATATTTAATTGTGTATATAAAGTCAAACAGTGCCAACAAGAGACATTTGGAGCCATTCTCAGCCACCACAGCACATGGCTGTGTAATGACTGACAGAGACTTCAGACACGTCAAGCCTCTGCTCTGACTCAAATGGCACAAAGGTTTGAGCTTGGCCATTCTCCACACCTGAGTTGTAGGGTCCCAAGCAAAGGGAGGTATTTTCTTGGTCTTGCCTTGGGGTATCAATCCTACCACCTGCAGCTTGACTGGGTTTGATAGCTGTGTCTAGGTTTCTGAGTCAGGAACTGAACCTGGCCTTCCAGGCAATGGGCTGGTTTGGAGCCCCATTGTTTAGGGCTGTTCCCCTGGACAGTAGATTTGGCTTGGAAAGAGCTGGTTGGAAGATCAGAAGCAAAGCTGGGAACTGAGCAGTATTGCTGGGATCCAGGACCTCTGCTCCTTCCTATTCCTAGGAAGGGCTAGGAATGTACCTAGGGTGCTCAACTACCTCCAGGACTTGTACAGGCAGAGCCTGGTTTCTTAGCTGATGACCAAGGATTCACTAGGCAGCATTGGAACGAGGAGGAGCAGGGCACTGCGATGCTAGCATGGTCTGGAGGGCCTGTTCCATGGTGCCTGGCCCTGGCACCAACTTAGTTAATAAGAGATTCAAACACATCTGTGTTCCAGGGTCCTCTTATCCTTGAAGAAACAAGGGGATAGATTTTATATCGAAATATAATGCCGTTCAGTCATGAGCTGAAATGATTTTCTTGCACCATGCTGGTCACCGTAAATAAAAGAATTTGTCTCTTTTAAATGTACCATAACCCTGGTTTCTGAAGTGCTTCTTTTCTGATACTTCAAACAAAGGCCCCAAAACGGAGAGAACAGGACCAAACTTAGTGTCTCATGTTTCTCGCCTCTTCACTAGCAGAAAATATGTTTTCAAAGCAAGCCAAGACCACAACAAAAACATATCATGCCATGTCCATTTCTGCTTAATGAGGCACCTTCATGTACATCAGTTAGCACAAACACTTATTCATTCATCTTTTCACTAATCAGTCAACCATAAAAATATAACTGACATTTAAATGGTGCAGGAGGAAACACCAAGCTGGAGATAGGGCCAGTAATTCCTCAGTGTAATAAGAGGGCTCTCAAACAAACACCATATGAATTAATTGAGGCTGAACTGGAAGATACAGGTTTTGCTAAGGTTAATAACAGCTGACAGCTTGACCTATTCTTGCAGTTTACGATACCAGCATCCGTCCTAGGCTCTCCTTGTCTCTTCTCTCTGTCTAGTGCCTAATGATGATGATGACAGGATTGAGTGTTTATGGGTGAGCATTAGAAGGAAAGCCAAAAAGGCAGATATCATGGTGGGAGTCTGTTATAAGCCACCCAACCAGGATGAAGAGACAGAAAAAATATTCTATAAACAGCTGTGAAAAGCCTCACAATTACTATCCCTTGTTCTCATGGGGAGACTTCAACTTACCAGATATCTGCTGGGAATACAACACAGCAAAAAGAAATGGTCTAGGAGGTTCCTGGAGCTTCTGTAAGATACGTGTGTAAGATAGCTTCTTGACACAGGTGGTGAGTGAGCCAGCTAGGGAAGGTGTCCTTCTGAACCAGTGTTTGTGAACAGAGAAGGACTTGTGGGTGATGTGATGGCTGGAGGCTCCCTTGGGCATAGTGATCGATAGAATTTTCAATTGCGAAGCCCAGAAAGTGGTGATTAATTGATTTGGTGGCCAGTCACAAGTGGTGTTCCCCAAGGCTCAGTACTGGGACCAGTTCTGTTTAGTATCTTTATCAATGATCTGGATGAAGGGATTGAGTGCACCTTCAGTAAGTCTGTGGGTGACACCAAGTTGACTGGGAGTGTTGATCTGCTGGAGGGTAGGAAGGCTCTGCAGAGAGATCTAGACAGGCTGGATCAATGACCTGTGGCCAGTGGTATGAGGTTCAACAAGGCAAAGTGCTGGGTCCTGCATTTGGGCCACAACAGCCCCATGCAATGCTCCAGGCCTGGGGAAGAGTGGCTGGAAAGATGCTCTGCAGAAAAGGACCTGGGGGTGCTGATCGATGGCTGAACATGAGCCAGCTTGTGCCCAGGCAACCAAGAAGGCAAATGACATCCTGGCCTGTATCAGCAATAGCGTGACCAGCAGGGCCAGGGCAGTGATTGCCCCCTGTACTGGCACTTGGTGAGGCTGCACCTCGAATCCTGTGTTCAGTTCTGTGCCCCTCACTACAAGAGAGACACTGAGGTGCTGGAGTGTGTCCAAAGAAGAGCAATGAAGCTCATGAAGAGTCTGAAGAACAAGTCTGATGAGGAATGGCTGAGGGAACTGGGATTGTTTAGGGTCTCTTAGTCTAGAAACTCAGGGGAGATCTTATCGCTTTCTATGACTACTTGAAAGGAGGTTGTAGCAGCATCCGTGTTGGCCTCTTGTCCCAAGTAACAAGCAACAGGACAAGAGGAAATGGCCTCAAGTTGCTCTAGTGGAGGTTTAGATTGGATATTAGAAAAAATTTCTTCACTGAAAGGGTTGCCAAGCACTGAACAGTACCATCATCCCTGGAGGTATTTAAAAGACGTGTAGATTTGGCACTTAGGGACATGATTTAGTGGTGGACTTGGCAGTGCTACGTTAATGGTTGGATTTAATGATCTTAAGGGTCTTTTTCAACCTAATGATTCTGTAATTCTAAATGCCCAGTGCTGGATTTAACCTCTGCACAGGGTTGGGAGGTCCCACTGTTTGTGGGTTGCCCCCCAGTCCCAGCAGGGATGTCTCCTGCTGGCTCCCCAGGGTCCCTCAGCCCTGCTGTGGGAAGCACAGGGTGAATGCTGACTGTGGTGCTAATGGGGTGTGAGTGTGTAACAAGGTTTGCCATGTGGATATTACAGCTTGTGAATGTGTTTACCAGCTGCTTCCATGACACGGAGTTAGACTCTGTCTACAGGGATCCATTAGGAGACTTTTCATACTGTATTTATTCTTGGGGAAAAGACATTGAAACAACATGACCCCAAACCGACTAACAAACCTGAAAGCTGCAGAGTTAATTATCACAGGGAAAAGGCACTCTTTGATCAGTGCCTGCCTGGTAACAACACTTTCTTGTTCTTCTGTTTATTTTAATCTCATGTTTCCATGCAGATAGCAGAAGGCCATGGGCAAAAGCATTTCACAAGTATCCATTGACTCCAGATGCGTCAGGTCTCTGTGGATTTCACAGTTGTTATCATTGACTGTTACCACCTTGGAGCTTAATGAGATGCTAGCAAGAGCAGCTTGAAGTCTCAGGTGATGTGTGTGTTTGCAATACAGTTTAAGGCCACATCTTGAGCTGTGGGTAAGATTGGAGGCACACATCAACCCTGCCAGGTGGGACCTTGAAGTGATCCTTCTGGCTGCTGTCTCTGTAGGAGTCACCAGACAGTCTGATGAGAGGAGAGGAGGAGGAGGAGAGAAGGAGGCAGGCTGAGGGCAGCATCTCATATGGACACCATTCCTCTTTAATGCCAGGGTTGGGCCTCTTCATCTAGGACAGGATGTGCACCTGGATAACCATACAAAGAAGTGTCAGACCTCTTAAGCTGAGGCAGAAATAGAGTTTTGGTCCTAAAATGGACTTAAGCATAGTCACTGGGTGGCTGGTTATGTAGGG
>NW_009931271.1:10335-26599 GCF_000696875.1 Nestor notabilis
AAGGTGTGGAAGGCTTGGGTAGTATGAATGGGATTCATTATATCAGTCATTGGATGGCCAAGTCTGAGATTCTCCTCACCATCCATGGAGAGCAAGGTTCTTTGGCTGACCTTATTTTAGGATGTGATAGCTTTCCCTCTGGAGCTACTTTTTTCTCCTTCTCAATTAGAAAAATATTCTGGAAACAACTTGCTCTGGTCTGGACAATGTGTCCTATAAATGCCTAAGTGAGACCAGATGGTTCTTACTACCCATGTGTCAAGGAGACCTGCAAAGTGAGCTACAAATAGGAGCAATGGATGCTGGTCTTTGGCTTGTACTAGTTAATCCTCCCATGGAGCTCATTTTGGCTTTCCAAATTGCAGCAGAAATGCAACTGGCAACAGCTGCAGTGATTTTTCTTTAGTACTTTGCACCAGGTTGTACTGAGTAACAGCAACACGCTGATGTTAAGGGATATTCTGAGTGATTTCTATAGATATTTCTCTCTTGAAGACCAGTAGGGAGACAGTTAATTCCCTCTCCCATAATTACTTGCTTCCTCCTCTTGTGTACAAAAGTTGAGTTGGCTTTCTTCTCTTTGAGCAGACTAGTTCTCCCTCTAGTCTGTAAAATATTAAAATACAAAGGCAGTAGTACAAGTCTTCATGCATTTGCTGTCCTGCCTCTTATACTTTCAGCACTATTTTAGCTTCATGTTTGTCCCTACATGCTTACTCTGATTTGGGACCTTTACCAGCTGCTGCAACCATATCCTGTTGCCATCTGAGATGCCTAAGCTGCAGCAGTAGGTTGACATTTGTAATACTGGACCTCTATTTTTGCCTTTTTGTGGGAGATGAAAGCACTAAGCGACTTCTCTGTGAGCTCTCAGGCTCTTGCAGGAGCATGCTGCTAACAGGCTGGCTCCCAAAGGCGAAGATCTTTCCCACTTCCCATGGATTTCCATGAGATGTGGGCACTCGACACTTCAGATGAACAAAGTAGGCATTTGCCTGCACCCTCTGTGCCCACATGAGAAGAGCTGCTTCCAGAAATCAGCCTCTTACAAGCCTCAACCGTGTGCTGGTGGCTCCTGCAACTGGATCAGGCCTTGCATTTATTTATGGGCTAAGAGAATAGTTGTATTTTAATCAGACTCTATACAAACCTGAAGAGAAACAAAGCTGAACATCTCCTCCCAATGTTACCAATTGGTCCTATTGTACAGTGGTTTTGTCAGCAAGTTATTTAAATCTTAATCCCTTTCAGCTATTAGGGGGAAGTCTAAGACAGTGTGAGACTGGAAACATGAGTGATTTTCACTTGGATTTTCATCTTTTCTTTTCTCTAATGCAGTAACCTGACAAAGAGGCAATGGTGTTTCACAATGTGCTATTCCATTCACTGCTGCCTGCTTAAAATGAGGAAGGTGGAGGAGTAAGAAGAAAAGACTCCTTTAAATCCGTAGAGAAGCATTGGTGCCTGCAAGAGCTATTTAAAGAAGAAGTAAAGCCACTTTAGCTTGTTGATCTATTTCTGCACTGTAATTTATGCTGCTATTCATGCAGTGTCAGAAAGCTATTGTAAACCGTTGTATGAACCCACCCTGTAGGCTTGAGGGGCTCTAGTCCATGGCTCTGCCAGCACTAGCATACTAGTGATAGGATAATAGCAGGTTTCACTCCTAAAAGTTCTTTTTTTTGGGAGGGGGAATGTAATGTACAAAAGTAAGAATTTTAATGATTCCCAATAGACCACCCACTTAGCTATTAACAATAGGCAAGCTACAGTGTATGCATCCTGGTAGAGGTGAGTTTTGAGAAGAGATGTGAAATATAACCTAGGAGCTTTCACAAATGATTTGTGGAAGGCACTCCATGAAATACCACAGCAGTGAGATATCTCAGAAGAAAGGCCAGTCTGGGAAATTGCTTTGGAGTAGCAGCTGGGGGAAAGATACCATTTCTTTGAGCAGTGCCACTCATATGAGAAGGGAAGCTAGAAGAAAGATCTTTCGGAAGGATGGTGCGCTGTGAGCAACAGGGGAATAGGCAGGACAATGGGATAAAGGAAAGATGCTGAGGACGGGATCCGTCTCAGCTAACATTAAACATTTAGTCATCTAGGCTATTTGTGGTCAGTGGAGTATGGTACTTTGAAGGCATGATTCACCTGACCTATTTTGGGCTCTAACCTACCTAAGATAAGATTAATTACCCTTTATACATGCCTGTTTCTTCCTACTGATTCCAAGGGGAGTGTCAAATGCATAGAACAGATACAGACATCTGTATTTTAGACACGTCAATGGAGGTGAGACAAATCCTCCTTTGCACGTGTAGTGGGACTGTGAGAGAGGGTATGCATGACCACACAGCATCACCCAAACCTGGGACAGCATCCAGTCACCATCCACCTTTGTCTCTGGGGTAGACAAGAAACCAGAAAGACAGAGGATGGAAGCCAAGAAAGGAAGAGAGGGGGAAGAGGATGGGAAGATTTGCTTCAGCCATGGTACACTTCAGCTTTCACTAAAAGCTGCTGTAAGTAATGTGTAAAGGCTGAGTAGAATAACACAAGGAAATAGAAACAGAAAAATGAGTTTTAAAAAATTTCACTAAGAAGATGTGAACTTCTTCATGAACAACCAGTATTATTATAACTACCAACTAAAAAAAGAATAGTGACATTTTCTCATTACTGGTTTTTTTTTTCTGAAATTACATTCCAAAATCTCTATGGACAATCTTAAATCTGCTGAAATGTATATTTTATACTGAAAATTAGGTTTTTTGCATGGGCAACAAAAAAAAAAAAAAAAAAAGAGAAGGCTTTTGTGATGACTGCAGCACAAATTTCTGTGAATGGTTCTTTAAGCTGCACTGCCAGAAATGTCATGAATCTGCTCAGAACACCAAGGAAGGGAAGTGGTTTGAAATTCCTAACACCGCTCTTTCAGCCAGAATAGCCATTTTGGGTGTATTTCACATGAAGCACAGCTTCAGGGCTCGATATGTCTTCATTCTGGGCCCTGTATTGTGCCAAGGAAATTCTCATTGTTTAATAAATAATAATAGAAATAAGCTGTGTAAGCATATGTGAATCTTCTCTTTATAATTTTATGTGTAGAAAAATGATCTCATAGGCACATAGGAAATAGAGCAGATGGTAAAATGTGTGCTGGACCAAACTCAGGTTGGAGACTAAGTCTTCTAGACAGCAAAAGCACAAATGCTGGACAGTCCCCTCCAGTCATGCTCATGAAGTACCCCTTGTGAACTGAGACAGGGGAGCACAGATCTAAACAGATTAAGAGGCCACCTTTGATCTGTTGTTTTCTCCTATTACTAGAAGTTGTGGTACTGTGATCTGTCATTGCCTGTGTGGACATTCAATGGTGTTTATACTAGAACAGCCCTCACCTGGGTTACTATGAGGTGGGTACCCAGCTGCATCATTCCAATTTTGAACACCTGGAATTTCACCCATTTCAGAGGTGTTTCATCTGCTGTGAAACTGGCTCAAGAAGGTGGTTCTGGATAAGGTCTTGTAGCTGAATTCTGCTGCTTTTCTCCTCCAGAGATCTTCGTTGATGGAGGTGGATGAATCCAGGTCCGTACTCCTGTTTCAAAGCATGGGTTTCTCTCAGTGAATAGGGACAAATGCATCCCTGTGCAACGGTAAAGTAAGTTGGGAAAATCAGGAATAACCATGGACTGCCTGAGTTCAAAACTGCTTCTGGAGGAGGAAAACTGAGAAATGGAGTCATGCCAGACTGCAAGGAAGTTTTTTCTGTATATTAGCAAAACAGAGACGAGCAGAACATTACAACAGCAGTGCACACAAACAAAACCTCTTCACAACATGTTCCTTGCCAGAAAGTTTGTAGGTAAACAAAAACTGCACATCCCAGGTCTGTTAAAAGACTAAGCTGAGCTGAAAGATTCCTTCGATTATATCAATGCAATTATTATGAGTGCAGATGTGGCCAGTTAGTAGCCCTTGATTGATGTGCTATATTAGATTCATGCATGCCTCAGGAAAAAATTATCTTTTGCTGCCATGTCAGTTTTTATTCTCCTTTCTCTTTGCTACAGGATGCCTGATGGGCTATTCTGGAGTGTTAAATACAAGTCATTACAGTTCTCTATTAAATATGCTTCTCTACACAAGGCAGATCATGTGCTTCAGAGACCAAACGCACTCATGTCTATCCACTGGCAGCTTCCATTTATTTCAGTGGTAGTGGCTTTGGAGCAGCTATCTAGGATTTCATGGCAGAGTTTAGCAAGAAAAATGCTAGAAAAAATTCAGTTTGCTTCACTTTCAAAAGTAATTTCCACTTTTTTTTGCTTTTGTTGTTGGTAATAGATTTTATTCTGCAGTAATGACAGTAAAAAGTAATTATAGTACAGGGAAAACCATTTGAAAATGGAAGAATCAGGGATGAAAATTTGTATTGGGATGTTGAAATCTCAATGCTGAGATGCACTGAAGTAAAGAGATCTAGGGCTTGGGTGGTTGGTTTTTGTTGGGTTTGTATTTTGGTTTGTTTCGGGCTTTTGTTTGTTGGTTGGTTGGTTTTGGTTTTTTTAGGATCAGTTTATCTATTAGTAGGTTAATACGTTAGTTTAAAGCACAGGACCCTGGAATAAAGGGTCTAGATCCTGTTTTTTCCATTCACCCAAGTGCATATCTTGGGGAAATGCCTTCGCACCCCTATTTTCTCAAAGGTAAACCAGAGACAACCGTGCCTGCTTATGTCATAGTGTTGTTCAGACCACATTATTTATAACTTGCACCACAGAAGAACACATCTCACTCCCTATTTAAATTACAGTGGTGTTAGAAATTGCAACTTGCTCTGAAGTAAGCTACATTGAGGTTTTTACTGGTGGAAGCCGGTAGGAGGTAAGGACAGAGGGAGGAGGTGGGAGGTGCTGGCTTGAGCAGAAACTGTCTGTGATCTCTGGATCTTCCCTTACTGATAACTGGAAGGGGATTTTCCTAATAGAAAACCTGTGAGCTATATGAGGAGGATAATCTACTTGACCCTTGCCCTCTCCTAAGACTTCAAGCCATCGTGACATTTCATTTCTCACCAGCTGCAAGGCCACTTCTTGGAATTCATTTTGATTGTAATGCAAAGCCAACATTGCTCGGCTCAGAAGGAAGACCAGAAGGGAGATGTCGGAGCAGGGCAAGTGAGCAGGGACATAGTGATCATATTTGGAGAGGGTGAGAGCTGGTGGCAGCGAGGAAGATAAACAAGGTGTGTTTGTGCAAGTGACCTTATTTATATCAGCATGCAAGGAGGGACCAAATGTATCGCATTGAAGGACGCGAGTCCACACGCATGTGGGAGCGGGTCCAGTACTATGTGGCTGGCACAAGCCCAGGCTCTGCTTTACAGGGTGACAGCTCAGGGTTTCCAGGGCAGCTGCCATCCTCAGCGCTGGGACTTTGGAGCTCTCTGCACTGAAGGCTGTGCTACGATGAGCTGGGTGGCTATCAAGCACTGGTGGGAAGGGTGTTCTGCTCTGGCATGCACCACCCCTCCGGCAGGACCCACAGCTCTGAATAGACCCCTGAGAGTGATGCATTCGAAATCCTAATTTGTTAGTGCAACATTTGGCTGTTGAAAGGCTCATGAACCAATCCTGGCTTTTGTTTTTTTTGTTTGGGTTTTTTGTTTTTTTTTTTAAATACTGTATTTGTTTTTCTCTGAATATTTTGGGTGGATAGTTATCCAGTGTGCACTGTGTATTGCAGAATCCAGGAATATTTCCTTTGGCTTTTCTTCCTTGTTAGTGTGTGTGGTTGCTGGCCTAGATCTCATGGCTTTGTTTCTGACTACGTAAATGAAATTTTTATACAAGCAAATAATGAATACAGACCAGAGAATAAGGCACATCCTGTGGCAATTTCACACAGGCAATTTTTCTTGCTAAAATCCATGAAGGGATCAGCAGTTGTGATTATTCACACATGTCCTTAATGGCTGTCCACATATCATTGATATAGGATAACAGGCACCTAATAACCAGAGCTGACCAAGTTTGTTGGGTGCCTTGAATCACCCCTCTTGTAGTCTGTGTTTCCTTTCCCTCTCCTCCTTTCTGTTTGACTACGGAGGCATTTCTAATGAGGGGAAAGAAAACCTTCATTTGAAACCGCATGAAACCAAGGGCTGGGTGTAACCAGCTTCAAATCCAGACAAGAGTCAGCATGTAACTTCATGTGCTACTGTTTTCATCGCTTAGCATATCGCATAGATGGGTGGCACTGTAAAACGCACAGAGGATCACCGTCACAGGTACCGTAATGTGTGTACACACATGCACACCCGTCAGTGTACGCTTACTTTACAGTGCAGCCAGTTCAGCTGTGGTGCCAGCAGCAGCCCAGCTGTGGTGAGGAAAACTCAGCCTGAATGTTTCCTCAGCTCCCCAGATGGGCTTTACCCCCTGTGCCAAGACACAATTTGTCGCAGCTCAAATGGCACTTGAGTTGCCTGTTTTAAAGAGTTTCTCCACATTATGGCATGGGGCTTTGAGCAACCTGGTCTAGTGGAAGGTGTCCCTGCCCACAGCAGTGGGGTTGGAACTAGATGGCCTTTAAGGTCCCTTCCAACCCACACCATTCTATGATTCTCTAATCATTTGGCAGTCAGAGAAATTATTAAACTCCTCACAGAAGCTAAAAATTTTGCTTTTTCCAACTCTTTGAATAAGATCTTGTGGGTGTGTTCACATAGTCATGACCTCAAGAGATCAAAACTTCAGCATTAAGTGTCACAAATCTTATGTCCAAGCTCCACGTGCGATCATGATACTCACACAGCAGCTGTAACTAAAGAGTTAGCAATCCATCACTTCTCATCCCATAAACGAATTGCTGGCAAATCTTCCTGATGGTCTTTTAAAAGTAAAAATGATCAAATATAAGAAAAAATATTTTGAAAATCTAGAAAATAATCTTGGTAAAACACTGAGAAGCACAAATTCCACTCATGTGAGATTTTACTATTTGCAGGTGCTTTTGTTCACTGTGCAGGTCCAGACCTAAACTTGGGGATGCCATGGGGACATGCTGTGAGGGAACATGGGTGGAGGTGAGGAGGTGGAGATGGATGCGCTTTGCAAGTCACCAAACTCACTGCCTGTTTGAGAGTGGAAAACCTTTGCCTGACAAAGAGGTTTCTGTGGAGTTTGAAGGCAAGGTGCAGCTCTGCTGGCCATCCATATGCAGAGGGATCTCCTGCTGTGGTCCCATCTAATCTTGGGAAGCAATACAAGCCAGCAGTGGTGATGCCTCTACAGGATGCCTTGCCAGCCAACATGCTCCCTTTCCATCACTGCACCCCATTCCTGAAATTAAGGAGGACTGATGTTGGTGTGAGCCCCCACATATCACAGGCTGCCAGTTGCTCAGAAGCCCCTGCTCTGAACGGTGGTTAAAAATACACCCCCATCCACAATGTAACCCCTAATCTGGATTAAGACACTTCCAGGGCTGGGCGGCCAGGGCTGCATCCTTTGGTCAATTCTGTCAGTGGCTCTTGCATTCCCTAATCCCTGTTAATATCACTGCTTGTCAAAGCAGATTTGTGCCTTTCCTGGAAGACGGCTGCCTATTTAGTACCAACTGGGGGAGAAAGAGATGTCTTATCAGCTGGTGCCGGGAACAGCGAGTGGCAGACAAGAAAGGCATCCTGCTTTCTGGGGAGAAGGAGCAGGAGGTGGGTGAGCGTCTGGCTCCAACTATTAACTCTGGCTGTGAGCACGGCTCCTGCCCTTTCAGGATGAGACATAATCCTTTGTCTTAACCATGCGCAACCCCTGAACCTCTCGTGGCAGTGTTTGTGGCAGAGGTACGAGCTTTTGTATCCCGGCCAAACTCGAGAACAGATTATGCTCTGTTGACCTATATTCCCCTAAAGTCATTTTCAATTAGTGCAGTAGTTACTCCTCCTGTTTGCACTGTTAAATTCCACCCTGCCACAATGCTGAGCTGAGACTGAAATGTCCATGCTGTCTAGGGGAATTTTGCTGGCTCCTCTGAGGAGACAGGGAAACACCTCCCTAAAACAAGCACCTCATGTTCTTGTGTGTGCTTGGAAAGCCTGTCCCAATTCTCCAGGGAAGCATGAGATCCGCTCTGGGTGAGTGACAGAGGGAGGAATCTTGTCCACAGCCTTGCTGTCTCTTGGTTGGTTCCCTTGGGGGCAGGAAACGAAAGCCCAGCCTCTGGGGGGGTTCATATGAGGCCATCTGCCCAGCTGGCACAGATGGCTCTCTGTGACCTGCCAGGACTTCAGAAACTGAAGTTAGCTTCTGGCTGAAGAAGGGAAGGATTGGCAGAGGCAGTGGGAGAAAGACCTGCAGAGGGGAGCAAAGGAGGTGTTGTAAGTGGAGAGAGCAGCTTTTGTGAAAGGTTGGCTACCGTTTGCCACCCCTCAGCAACTGGGAGAAGAGAGGGAGACCTGATGCTTTGGAAAGGAATAGAGAACATGCCTTCCTTCATGAGCAGGCTTGGGAAAGGAGAAGGTGCCTTTCTGGGGCAGGAAGGAGGACTCACCCTAGCCTCCACTAGCCACATGGCAAGTGGTTTGGGATTACTGGCCCCCAGCTCAGTGCAGGGCTTGGGGTGCCCACCATGGCCCTGGCACACCACGTGAGCCACAGCAGTGCTGAACCTCTGTGTGAAACAGCCCCAGAGGTCCTGGTGGGCAACATGGGCAGCTATGCTGCATTAGGCAGAGGGTCACCAGCAGGTTGAGGGAGGTGATGTTCCCCTTCTTCTCCACACCTGTGAGGCACATCTGAAGTGCTGGGCCCAGTGCTGGGCTGCCCAGTCCAGGACAGACATGGACATACTAGACTAAGTCCAGCAAAGGGCCATGAAGATGACAGGGGGCTGAAGCATCTTTGGTATGAGGAGAGGCTGAGAGAGCTGGGGCTGTTCCTATTAGAGAAGGGGAGGTTCAGGGTGATCTTCCTAATGTATATAAATACCTGATGGTATTGTTGCACAAACTTTCTCTCCCACCAGTCTGGCTTTCCCCTGATTTGTATGCCCTTGCATCTGATGGTGGTTTGTTGGTTTGTTTTTTTTTTCCTGGCCTGTTTTTTGGGATTATTTTACTTTTTTTTTTTTTTTTTTTTTTTACATTTATCATACTGTTGCAGATGCAAAGCACTTATGTATGGGCCTGTCAGCACGGTCTGAAGGTGTGCAAAGTCCCAGTCTTCCTCTTCTACCTCCCCTTGCTGTTTTATTCCTCTTCTGATGTGAAATGCAGGAAGTTGATGTCAGTTACTCCTTCAGCAAGCAGGGACATTGTAGTTTTAAGAAAGAGAAATATGTTGAGGCTTATACCCGTTGCTGATGTCAGGGAATTGATCTATATTACCGATTTATGCTCGGCTTTGAAACAGCCCTATGCAACTGCACAGCTATTACTCTAGCAAAGCAAAGCTTTCCACATTATGTTCTTACTATGGGCTTATAAACTCCCCTGACACCTGAAAGAACCTCTCTGTCATTACAGTAAGATGAAATAGATCTTAAAAGTATCTTCTGCTGTGAAATTCCTCTGGGCTTAAAAATCAAAAAGTTGTTTTGATTGTAGTTGAAATAATGTAATTGAAAACACAAACTAATTCTTACCTGAGTTTTCTTCATCCTTTCTTTTCCTGCTTTTGTTACTAGGCTCAAAAGAATGAGTATTACCCAGGGTTTTGTTCCCTCCTTTTCCCATATTTTCCTTCAATTTTGTAAAGGTCAGGGAGAAATTTTCCTCTACCTCCTCCTAGTAATTACTAGTATTACTCCTGGTAATTCTACTAGGCATTAGTCCTTTTTCCTTTCTACCTGGGGAGGAAACAAACTTTAGTTTTGAAAGGAGAATTTGAGAAGAAAAATTAAAGGTTTGATTACATAAAATTAAAATCTATTTCTAGTTCAAAGTTTCTCAGTTACTCAAAATTAAAACTTTTCCAATAAACATTTGGTAAACGCCTCATTTTGTGAACAGAGACATTTTTCAGCTGAATGTCTTTGACAGTTCTAATTGTATTTATTCTCTTTCTTCCTTTCTGGTAAACCAGTATTGTCAGTCAGGTGTAGTTATAAATGTTTCTGCCTTTTTCCATCTCACCAAGAATCAGCACACTCCTGTAGGAAAGTGGGAGAGCCTCTGTTCATGAAATAATAACATTTTGATTCATACATATTCATTTACTGTGAGGGTGGTGAGGCACAGGCACAGGCTGCCCAAAGAAGCGGTAAATGCTCCATCCCTGGTGATGTTCAAGGCCAGGTTGGACAGAGCCTTGGGTGACATGGTTTAGTGTGAGGTGTCCCTGCCCATGGCAGGGGGGTTGGAACTAGATGATCTTAAGGTCTTTTCCAACCTAAACCATTCTACAATTCTATGTACAACTTCATTATTAGAGGATTGGTGCACAAGGCAGATTAGGGCTAAAGCAGATGCTGAGTTTTGGGAAGCCTGGGAGTGAAGCTAATCCATCTGCAAAGATTCCAGGTCAAGGCACCATTTCCAGAGCTGAGACTGAGGTCTGGAGGCGGCAGGGGATTGACCCTGACTGTGGGTGAAGCAATCCCTTACCCAAGCCCTGCTGTGGGGTAGAAGGACCAGCACAGGGGATGCAGTGCTGGCTGGCTCGGATGGTCAGGTGCCATCTACCAGGGATGGCTCAGAGCTCCATCCCTCTTGCCCCCAAACCTCATTTGCTTTCCCACAGCCATCAAGGCTGTTTTTTCAGGTCTCCCTCCATGCCTACCTCCTCCTGCCTGACACTATGACCTCTATGCAGCACAGCTCACAGCTCTCTTGTGCTACATCCCTGCATACTCCCCAGGATCCTGTGTGCTGTAGAAATGTCAAGAGCAAGTCATGCCCTCCGACTTCTCATCCTTTGCAGCATCACCTGTGGGTAAGACCCCATCTGGCTCACTTGTCCCTAGCTCAGATTGCTGAAGCAGGTTAGGCATGGCTTGTGCAGAATTTCCCTCTGGGAGGAATTTATCCCACTGAGAACTGCCTATGGGGCCAACACAAGGACGTCTACATGACAACTGCTGCTTCGGCTAGCCTATGGCTGTGACTTGCCTGTCTACCCCCTGCAAGACCTGCAAAAAGCCAATCTGACCAGGACCATGGGAGCAAGAAAACAGGGTTTGATGCCAACTCATGCAGTCTACCCATTGAATTTAACTATTAACCCCCTTGAACAAAACACCGGGAAACCAATGTAGCACCTTCACCTGAACAGCCTCATGGCCAAGGATCCTCAGTTCTGTGCGAACACCAGCACCTTGCATGGGGTAAACATGCTCT
The DNA here is from genome assembly GCF_000696875.1 of Nestor notabilis. Taxonomy (NCBI): domain Eukaryota; kingdom Metazoa; phylum Chordata; class Aves; order Psittaciformes; family Psittacidae; genus Nestor; species Nestor notabilis. The sequence continues at coordinate 21,683 of NW_009931271.1, forward strand.
GCTGATGAGTCAGACCAAAGATAAGTAGCTGGTTCCCTGCCAGGATGATGTTTCACACACCCACTTGATAAGGTGCCATTTGCTGGTCCTGGGTACCTTCCCTGGAAAGCGATGATTAACTGCTGGGTGAAGGATATGTTGTCTTGACTTCTCCCATTTCTGTTTTCCTTTTAAGCAGAAAACCATGTAAAGGCTGATGTCACCCTTGCTGCGATGGTACTGTGAATTTTGGCCAGTGTTCTTGGCTTTGCTGCTGCCTCACAGGTTCATAGTGTTGTTGTCTGTCATGGAGCCAGGCTGGACCACACTGGAGCTCAAGGGCAGCTCTCAGACAAGCAAAACTTTCTCAGGCGTTAGTCACCATGCTATGAGCATGGCACATCACTTCTGGGCCTTCATCCCTGCCACACAGCTGGAGGATGTGGGCTGCTAATTTCTAAAGCACTTTGGTTCCAGGTACTGATATTCACACAAGAGAAACACAGTTAGGAGAGGCTTTTCCTCAAGACCGGCATCCTGGACAGAACACAGGCACAGGACAAGGCTTGCTCGCAGGGACCAAGGGGCCATTCACATGCATTAGGATGTCTATATGTGTCTGAGCTCCTGTTGTGGCTAATGAGAACCTGGGGCTTCGTTCAGCTGCACAAATACAAGCGTTTAGTGCCATCCAAGATGCTCCTGAGTTTCTGAAAGGGCTGGTGATGTGACCAGATGCAATGGTCACCCGTGCCTATGGCTGAAAGGAGCCCTGGTCAGGACTGTCTTGCAGTGGTGGACCTTTGCCAGGGTCATTGTAAGAAGTTATCTGTCTCTGGGTGCTCTGCTTTTTCAGGTCTGGGAAATGGGAGAAAAATCTACCATATAACTTTGTGACCCCGGCTCTTTGGCACAGACACTCATTCCTCACCACCCTGCCCTGCACCCAAAGGCACCCTGAACCTGGTGCAGGTGTGTCTGTGGCTGAGGGTGCAGCACTCATTAGTTCCAGCAGACATTACTCACCCAGGCATGGCACTAGCACACTAATGAGTGATATGGTTGTTGTGGACGTGGCTTGTGCCTGGCCAGCTGGGGATAGCAGCACAAGGAGCAAGTATCTGTTAGTGGATCCATGTGCTGATGGGTTCCCTGTGCAGAATCCCAGGAAGAACTGTTGTCCTGAGCATCTTGTGGGGAGGGGAAGCTGCTGGATGGGCCCACAGTCCAGTGCAGGTGGGATATGTGTGGCTTGGTATGTTGACCTGAGAAGTTATGGACACCTATTGCTGCTCAAGCAGATGTCTCTCTCTGCTGTGGCCTGAGCCCAGACCACAGTTCTCAGCCTGGTCAACTCATGTCACCCCATTATTAGGGACTTCTGCCTGGGATGTGAATCACTCCTCTCTGCCTGAGTCAGGGCCACATCCTGTAACAAGTTCCCAGCCCCTGTGTTATCACGATGCCTGTGACACTGAGCTATTTTTCTCTCTCCTGACATTAACTTCATTTGCTGCAGGTGTGGGGAAAGACAGGGACTGCAGCCCAATTCTGAGCACTGGTCTGAGGAGGCAGAAGATTGTACCAGGGCTCTGTCTGGTTGCATATCAGGGTTACTGAGCTGCATTACATGTGCTACTTCACTTAGAGAGTTCTCCTTCTTGGGAATCACTTCTGTCACTATCCCTTTCCTGGCTGGTGCCCATACAGCAGCGGAGAGGCAGCTCATGTAATTAGCAAGGCTTAATGAGGGACGGTGCTGTTGGCCAGCACAGTTAGTGGGGCCACTGGGCCCTGTTTGGGTCAGGGCAGAACACACTCTGTTATCAACCAGCTGCCTTGGAAACTGGGTGAGATTTTATCCTTTGGTTTCAGGTTAAATAAAAAGTGCTGTGATTCAGCTTTGTATGGAGAGCTCTTCATTAAGTTCCCAGAAAAGCTAACCTAGCTGGGATCTTCCCCATGCAACCAAAGCCCTGAATGGTGCCATGGGCAGTACTGCAATATGAAGACTACACTGTGAAGGTTTCTAAATAATTGCTGTTGTTGATTCATATACATTGAATATTCTTATGCTCAGAAGCCTCTTGAGGGCTGTGGCATCAGATGTAAATGTAGCAATAAAACTGCATAAAGTGTGTATCATCCTCCTTCCTTCTTCATGATGAGGACACTATTCATCATCCTGGAGAAGTTCTGGCAGTCCAGAAGTTCCCCCTGACTGGAAAAAGTAAACATCACCCCCACATTTAAAAAGAATAAAAAGGAAAACCAGAGGAACTAGAGGCCAGTCAGTCTCACCTCTGTGGCTGGCAAGATCATGGAGCAGATCCTTCTGGAAACTATGCTAAGGCACATGGAAAATAAGGAGGTGATCAATGACAACCAACATGGTTTCACTAAGGGCAAATTGTGCCTGAAAAATCTGGTGGCCTTCTATGATGGGGTTACAGTGTTGGTGGACAAGGGAAGAATCATAGAATCATAGAATGGTTTGGGTTGGAAGGGACCTTAAAGCTCATTTAATTCCAACTGCCTGCTATGGGCAGCGACACCCTCAGCAAAGTTTGCCAATGACACCAAGCTGTGTGGCTCGGTTGATACGCTGGAGGGAAGGGATGCCATCCGGAGGGACCTGGACACGCTTGAGAGGTGGCCAGTGCCAACCTTATGAAGTTTAACCATGCCAAGTGCAAGGTCCTACATCTGGGTCAGCACAACCCCAGGCACAGCTACAGGTTGAGCGGAGAAGAGATTCAAAGCAGCCCTGAGGAGAAGGACTTGGGGGTGTTGGTTGATGAGGAGCTCAACATGAGCTGGCTTCAGTGTGCGCTTGCAGCCCAGAAACCAACCATGTCCTGGGCTGCATCAAAAGAAGTATACCTGTAATGTAGCTGGCATTTTTCAAATCTCTGATGATAGTTTTTGTAACAAGCGATAAACTTGTATGTTTGTTCATCACTAACCCTTACTTGCAGTGAAAAACAAATCAACCCCATTTACGCTGACTGTCAACATCAGAAGGTGATAAAGTATATTTTAAAGAAGCAGAATATAAATTTTTAAGCTTTTCTTCAAGGTGACTTTAAATTAGCTGCTTCAAGCCACATTGCTTAAAACTTATTTGTGAGAGCCAATGGCACCTCCAAGCAATCATGCCTCTTGTTCTGGTGCCTAAATCCATAATGTCACTTCATGAAACAAAGTCTTCAGTATCCGTGCTGACCCTAGGTGTTCCTCATGCACAGTATCTGCATTTGACCTGTTCCTGTGCATGGCATTGCAGTCCCCTGACTCCTTTGTGCACTTTGCTTGACACGGCAAACTGAACTAAGGAATTGATCTGGCTTAAAGAAACATCTGCCAAACCCCTCCCCCCTCCTCTTTTTTTTTAAGCTGGATCAATTTCCCAGTCTGGTCCTGGTGCTAATAAAGATGATGAGGAAGAAAAAAATCTGGAGGAGGAGGGGTGAAAAGGTGAGTCAGTAAGGAAAATCTCATCCTGCCGCTGTGGACTCTGTCTTACAAGACCACACAGCCTGAGCCGTGTAGCATCAGGCACCACACTGGGAAAGGTCACCCCAAACCTTACAGCCTAACTGGGTCTCTGCTTCATCACAAGTGAGCTCCTGGAGAGATGTCAGGCAGCAGCAGGGAGGATGCAGTGGGTGCCAGGGAAAGAATGAAGGAGCTGTTGTAAGAAGAGCTGCTTTACATGAGAATGAAGTGGGAATGGTCTAAACAGCTGCCTTTTTAGTACATGCACCTGTATGCTGAAGAAAGTGCATGCCATTCAGGGAAGGGTGATCAATGCAGACTGTTGTACTGCCAGGCAGTGTTACAGGTGTCACTTGATGGGGTTAAGACTTACTTTTTTGGCTTCAACAAACTGTAATTTTATGTATATGCATATGTATTAATATGGGGCAAGCCAGATGTGGCCACAGCCACCCTTTTCACATGCTCTCTGCCAAGAAATCTATCTTGAGCTGCACGTGGAGCCTTGCCTCTAGGAATCCTCTCTGTATAGACAAGCAATTCGCAGTCCATGACCCCAGACCATCAGCAGATGCCATTGTTCTTCCCCCAGATGCTTGTCTGCATCCCAAGGGTATATAAACGTCACTCACTTGCTATCTCTCCTTTTCCATCCCCACCCCTGTTTTAAATAGTAAGAGGTCAACCCAGAAGCATGTTTACTTCCTTGTAATTTTTCGATTTAAATATAGACCAGGCCAAATTTTTTCAGGCTTAAAATTTTCTAATTAACCAGTGAGACACAGTGGAAGAGCTTTGAAAAGTACAATGAACAGCTAAACTGAATGATGACCCTTGAGTTTAAGCATGTGAATGTGGGGCACTTGCAAGTTTGCTTTTTTTCTTTCCTCCATATGTTCAGGCTTTAAGTGCTTTCAATAAATAAGATTTCTTATACAAGCTCAGATGTTTCTCTATGCACAGATATAATTGAGATACTCATTATTGGGATAAACTCCTAGAAAGAGAGTGGGGAGGGAGAGGAGATCATTCCTCTTTAGCAAAGGGAGCATCATTCAAGTCAGGCAGAGAAACTGAATGCTCCTAATTAATAGGAGAAATTTATCCTACTTATAGAAACTACCAAAATACAGCTCAGGGCTTTATCTCATCCTTGGTGATTTGGGCTCTTCTGGATTTTATCTGAGCCTGCTTTAGTCATCCATGGCTCTTTGGTAATCTTCAGCTCTTAAAAAAAGTTCATTTTAAATAACTTTGGCTGCTCTGATTATCCTGGACATCATTTCGCTTTGTTGATATTGCCACAGTGGTTCTGGTTAGTGGAGATGTCATGGCTTAAGCCCAGCCAGTAACTCAGAACCACGCAGCCACTCACTCACTCACTCCCCTGCTTCTTGCTTCACCCGCTGTTGGAGGGATGGGGAGGAGAACCAGAGGAAT
>NW_009931272.1:0-58601 GCF_000696875.1 Nestor notabilis
GGAGCATCCTCGCCCGGCCGCGAGTGTCGGTACGGGGGAGGCATCCGGCAGAACCGGCGTCCGGAGGGCTGCGCCGGTGTCCGGGCTGGAAACTGGGCGGCCGTTGGTCAGCCCCCTTTGAAGTTTGTCCAATATTTAATGACTTGGGAGGCCGATAGATGGGGGATAAAATATTCACTCCCCTAGGGAAGTCGGGGATTCGGAGTATTTGAAACGTGGAAAACTGTAGAGCTCTCAGAAAGGGTGCAGAAAACAGCCATCTTGAATATTTTAATCTCTGGCAAGTGTTTCTTTGGAACAAAATGGATGTTGGAGGGAAACAGCATAGTTAACATTACTGTAGCCTTCCATTTCTAACAACATCCCTCTCGCAGAATTCAGCTGGCATGAAGCAATGAAACTGGAAGGAACGCCACAACCTTTCCTCTACGTACAATGGCAATAAATAATCATCATCTGAATACTGTGGTCTGGAAATTTAGTAGCTCTCTAAGCGATGGTGCTTTTTTTTTACCCATGATTTATATTGATTTGTTTGCATCGATATCAGTCACATGTAATGCTGGAAACCTCCCCCCACCCACTTTTAATGCTCATACAACATAAACAAACAATTGCTGTGTGTTCACCCAGAACACACATGTAAGGATTTTTTATCTTTAATGATACTGCACGTTGTTACCATCACCAAAGCCAAAGGAGATATTCCTACTGCTTACTCTGGAAATGGGACCAGGCCCCTGGGTTCAGAGTTTGTTGTGTATTCATGATATGAACCAATTATACTAAAGATTCATTGTTTGCCCATAAAAATCACTCTAGGCTGAAATTAGGCTTAGAAAGTCCCCAGGATTTTTTCCACTTTTACTAAAATGGATTAACAGCTGTCTTTATTTTTTCTTTCCTTTCCTCCCACCCCTCAAATTAATGGTGAAAGCAAATACAATATGCTGATTTCTGAAGCTTTTTATTTTCCTATAACTGCAAACTAGCCTTCCCATTTTTTTACTAAGACTTGTAAGGCTATTAATGCTGGTTAGGCCTTCCCAAATTTTAAAAATAAAATATCTTAAAAGAAAAGAAAAAAAGGAACAACCGACTGTGGGGGGCGGGGGTGTGTGTGGGGTGTGTGTGCTGAGATCAGAGACAATAAGTCAGTGGCTCAGCTACACAGGCTCGGAAAGGCGCCTTCCCTGGGATTATTTATTTATTTGTTTGTTTCCCCGTTGCTGTTTGCTTACTTTGGACTGACTCCTTAGCAGATAAGCTGCAGCAGAAACAACACACTCTAAAAAAGCCAAACACAGCTAATAAAAATGATGCAGCAATGGCTGGAGAGGATTGCCTGAAGTTGAAAGAATAGGATTGCAAGGCAGAACTGCTTGATTTTATTCACTTACTGATTTCTTTAATGACAATTTGGGCAGCATTTCTAATCCTAATTGCTAAGAGCAAGGTTCCTATTAAGAACCTCATTGTTCTTATTAAAGATTCTAATTTTTTCAAGGAAACGTTGAGGCACTGCATATGCAGTTCCTGATTATTTCAGTACCTTGCTACAGCTTTACTTTCAGTATCTGAACACTTCTGCATTATTTTCTCAGTGCCATACTTTCCCCGTGGAACTGACACATTAAAATATATTTAACATCTGTTTTATAGGTATCCTGATGTTTGTACAGCATTTCTTGAGACTATGTGGATCAAAAGGCACTATGAAGTCAAGCAGCATCTTAGTAATTTTTTTACAGTTTGAGCACATAGGAATCTCAAAAGAATAGTGAGAGTGAAAAGCAGAGTGAGCAGAATCACTAAATTGTAAATGACAAGCTCCATCAAAGGCTAAAATCACAAACTTGTATTTGTAAGAATAAAAAGCAATGCATAGACTAGAAACAACCTGGAAAAACAGGCGCTGGCTTTGTAATAGGCAGGTCTTATTCTAAAAATGAAAGCAACACTTGGCTCAAATTGTTAATATTATCTAAGAAACAGGAAGATTTCAGCTAGATTGAATAACGCTGGGAATTTGGGGGCTGCTGTAGGGCCGAGAGGAAAGCCATATCAAATTTGTTCAAAGCTTAAGGAACTGCATTTAAATGTCATGAAACTCCAATTTATGTGGGAATGGTATGTAGGGTTTCAGGGAGGAAACAGGGTGCAACGAAGGACTAAGGAGATACACCTCTGTATTTTGTCCATCAAATGTGAAGGTCAGAGAAATTTTGTAGAAATAAATTAAAGAAACAAATGAATTTGACTTAACCTGCTTGCCAAAGGAGATAAGTTTAAAAACATCTTTGTAATAATGACTCAAAATACATCTTTTGCCTGAAAGAAACTTATTCACAGGAAGAGAAAACCCAGTATAATATTTTTCCTGAAAAGAATAAAGCTTGTATTAGGTTAATTTGCCTTAAAGCATTGTTACATGAGACGGGCTCAGACTTTTTTTCTGTTAAGTATTATATTCCTTTATCATCATCATAGCTTTGGTGACAAAACCTGAGAGCTAGATTGCACCATAATAGGTAAACAGGCAGAGACAGGTGTGGGAATGCTTCTACCCACACCTTTCAGAAGGATAAGGAATACCTGGGAACTTCCAAATAACTGAGGCCAAAGGGGCTGATGATTTTATATTTTAGTCTGAATGGACATGATATTCTGGGCATTTTGTTGTCTTTTTGGGTCATTGCCACAGGAGGCTTGGCAAACAGCTATTAAGTGTGTATTACAGTAGTGCATGTATTGGTAAGGAATAATTGGTTTAACAAGATGAGTGCTGTTTGCAAATATATCTGTTTAAAAGCCAGTGCAGTTAAATCCATTGTGCTGTTTAAAAGGTGATTGTAAAGTGATGCAATAAAGTGGCAGAAGAACTGGAGAGATCAGTTTTGGTCTTCTTTTCTCTTTACAGATTCCCTCCAAACATGTCTGGAGTTTCTCAGACAAATCACTTTTCTAAATATTTCTTCTTCCTATAGCTTGATTGAGAATGGGCAATGACAAGGAGCTGCTATTCAAACTTCAGATCTTCAGTTTTATTTGAGGACATACTTCATCTGACATTGTTTTTTTTCTTGGGTGATATAAATATTCTGAAACTCAAAAATTACCTTTGCAGATACTCTCTATAATTTGCTTAGCCTCAGCAGACGGAAAGTGATACAGAAAAGGTCTGTGCCATTACACACACTGTGCTTGGTACTGTTGGGCCTCACAGGGTTGCTGGCCCTGAGGTACTTCAAGTATAAATGAGAGATAAAACTTGTAATTAATGATGTGCAAAGTTCTGAGGTTAGACAAATATTTGCAAAAATGTTTTATTCATTTGCCTTTAGTATTTAGGAATGGGTTCTGGGTCTGACCAGGTCTAAGTAAAAATGAAGAGAGAGAAAAAAAAAAAAGAGCATTTTTTTCTCTTTCGTTTTCATTTGGGCAGTGCAGGTCTCCTCAAACAGAAGGTGGAGCTTCCCCAGAGCCCTCAGGAGCAGCCGCGACTGTCCTTGACTTCCCTAGTATGAATAGTTTGCTCCCAGTTTGTAAGTTGTTCCGTTATGTTGTTCAGAGCTTAAGAAACAAAGATCTTCTGTGTGCCTAACCTAAGTGTTCCCTTTTTTCAGTCTTAAGATCCGGTGCTTGCTTTTACTGCTGTCACACACTTCTAAAATCACAGATAGGCTGGCTGGAAAGGTAATAATTTGGAGTTTATTGTGGAAGGAAGATAAGATTAGCTGCAGTAAAGATTTATTATTAGAAAATGAATAGCCTCATTTTCAAGATTTAAGAGACTTGTACAAATTACCTGCTGGATGCTTTTTAGTTTCCAGTTCACATTAGTGCTGAAAGAACCGTTTGGGGCCTATTACCCAACTTCTGGAAAGTTTTCTTGTAGTGGAAAAAATTGTAAGGGATTTGGAAATGAGGACTCATCTGGCTAGTAGATGTTCATAAAAATCTTAATGACTTCAGCAGCCCCAGGCTGTTGGGGCTGGGCTTGGATGGAAACTACTGGACTGGCTTACTGGTGGATCCCCTCCATATATGCGTGGTGATGATAAGGGGAGCACTGCAAGCAGGCTTTGAAATCTGTGAGTGTATCTGTGGCTGGGCCAACACTGTCTCTTTTAAAAATGATTCTGTATTATAAATAACATGAAAAAAAGAAAGAGTAGCTTTAATGCATAGGACATTTTGGGAGCTTATGCATAAAACACTGGGTTTTCCTACAAAGGCAGTTTACAGTTTTATACATGCCATTTTGCTGATATAGTTTACACCTTTATATAAAGAGTATATTCCTCTGAACTGAAAGTGTTTTCAGTTTAGTTTGTGTTGCTTTGGGGGGGCTTTTAAAGCTAAAATCACAATGCATTTGACTTAAAACAGTGGTGTTGCTGTACATGGAAAAGCTGCTTTAACAGTGTTTCTAGAGCCTTTTATATACTTCAGTAATTTTACTGTTACTCAGACATCTGTGTGCTTTTACCTCAAAGTTAATGCTGTTGATCTCAGGGGTAGCTCAACTTTGATGGTAATACGCAAGGGAGAAATCTGATTTATGGTCAGTTTGACAGTTGGCTTGAAAGGTGGAATGATACAAAAATAGTATCAATTAATGACACACACCCTCCCCTTCATAATTAGCCCTAGGCTGGTTTATGTAATATACTTAGTACATGGTAGTGCAGTTGGACCAATGGGTGCTATTGGCAATTGGAGATCATCTCTGGAATCCATGCTGTTTTTCACTGAGCACATTTAAATCTGTTTCTTTGTAAGACAATGTAGGGGATGTTGTCTTAGTTTCATGGGGCTGCATGGCTTGCCCTGAAGGTGAGGAGTGATGCTTCCACTAGGAAAGAAAGGTGTGTTTTAGAAAAACTCAGCAAATTGTCATTCTTCCCAGGAAAAATGTTTGTGTTGCTGAGCCATGAGACTATGATTTAATACAGCCATTGGGGTATTCCTCTACCAACATACTGAAATTCCAGCATTGAAGCTGAGTGCCAGTGAGCAGCTATGAAGCTGTGTTTGTCCTGAAAAGACCTGCAAGGTGAGCTGCTGCAGCACAAAGCTGCTATGATGAGACCATGGAAGCACGACTTTCACTGTTACCCTGACCTTTTGGGAGGTACAGGGCCAATGAATGTGCCACCAAATATGACTTTTTTCTTTATCTATTAGTGGTTATGTGTTGAGTACTATTACCTCTCTCTCTCTGTCTGACTTAGCTAGGATTCCTCTCGACAGACAAGCAGGTTTTTGCTGTGCCATTACTAACCCTCAGAGGAACAACAGATTTTTGCAACAATATAGCAGGCAGTTAGACATCCACAAGGGATTATTTCCAGGGTTTGGTAATTTGGATGCTTTGCTGATTTAGTTAGTAATTCAAAGTACTGTCCTCAGTCTTTCTGGAGTATGGACCTAGCTGTCAGTTTAGAGGTCTTCCAAGGTCTTGGAAGGCATACACAGCAACATGACAGGATAAGTAGAGGTCAGTATTCAGCAGCTGGGGCTGTGGGGCTGCCCTAGCTCTCTTGGAAACTCAGAGCAGCTGCCCAAGCCCCAGCCCCTCCAGCCCCAGGCAGTCACAGCTCTCAGAGACAAAACCTGCCAGGCCTGGAGCCCTCAGTGCCCTGGGCTGGGGAGTCCAAAGAAGAAAGGAACTTGTTTGGTTTTGTGGCTATGGATCGGTTGGCACCACATTCAGGCTGTTTACCAATGGGCATACGAAAGCACATCCCTCTCTCCTCTCTGTGAGCCTGTATCCTCCCTCTGCTGTGTATTTGGAGCAGATTTTCTGGCATGGAGCAAGTGCTGTAGGCATCCATCCATCCATCCATCCATCCATCCATCCATCCGTCCGTCTGTCCATCTACCCATCCATCCATCTTGATTGCTCCTGCAGCCAGCCGCACTGCTGGCTTAGCTCCTCTGGAGCAGCAGCTTCTGTCAGGCAGCAACACGAGCGCTGTCTGCACAAGATGAATTTTCTCACTCATTTTCTCTCTCCTTCTCTCTTCATTTTCCCTCTCCTTCTCTCTTCATTTTCCCTTGGTCTCTCTGCTGGCTTTTTTGCTTCTGAGATCCCTCACACTCTTTGGTTACCACCCCCCCTTTTTCTCCCTCCCCCCCTTCCCTTTTCCTTTCTTTCATTTTTCTCGTTTCTTGTATTCTCCCTTCACTTATTTTTCTCTCTATTATCTTTCCTGTCCTCCTCTGCATTCTTTCAATCCCAGCAGGGCTCGCGCATACAAATTGACCCCCTCCCAGCCAGTAATGTGATCGAAGCTCTTTGTGGCTCCTACTATCTCTATGGTAACTATCAGGGGGGTCTCGAGAGTGGTGGTAGACCCAATGCACCGGCCCACGTACTGTTGTTCTTGCCAGCATTGCGTGCTGACCACACGGGCCTGGCTGCTCATTTACAATTACTTCTTATTTTTTAAAAAATATCAATACCCTAAAGTGCTTAAACAGGGAAGACAGACCGCATGCTTGAGCACAAATAGTAGTTGGGTTCTCTGGGGTTTGGAAAACAGTTTCTGTGTTCAGAGCTGCCTTGCTTGGCAGACCTGTTGTTGTTTTCTAATCGTTGTGGAGTGGCATGTTGGCTGTTTCATGTACTCCAGAAGCAAGAGCTTTGCTGCAAAAATGAGTACCCACATTGCAAGGGTGGTCAGTGGCAGTGCAGTAGTGGTGGCTATAACCACTTGGAAAGTAAGTAAGAGGGGTGTGCATGTTATGAATGTTGTGAACTCTTGCTTTTCCCCGTGTTAGCTGCTTACTGCATACCCCAGGTGGCCGCTGTAATGCAGGTATTAAAAAATGAAATTGTAGGCGTTGGGTTGATAATAAATCTACTTGGCCACAGTCTGGGATTTCTGCAAGCCAGAAGCAACTGCAGGATCTGATGGAAGGAACAGCTGAATAACCTGTGGTGTGGATAGAAGAAATAGCCATGGACCCTTTTGGCTATAAGGTTTTCCTCATGGAGCCAGGGATGCCAGTGGGAATGTGCGGAACCAGGGAGACTTAATGAAATCTAAAGTCATCTTATGCCAGATCTACTTGCTCAAGAGAGAAGTAACTAACCCTAGGACTTTTGAAGAGCTTACATTAGTAGTATAAAACTATTTGATCTGAATAGTTGTGATAATTACTATTAGTGCAGTACATACAATATTAAAAATATAATTCCTGCCAGGACCGTACCCCAGATATTGTTCTGGTCTGTTAAATTCTTCAAAACCACTGTGATTTTTGTTCCCCCCTCCAAATGTATATATAATATTCGTGTTAAAAAAAAAATGATTCCTTCTGTTATATCTGTTAATTCCATTAATTACATCAGCTTCTAGGCAGCAATAAATAAAATCTATGTCAACATTTTGCAAGATTTACCAATTTTTTCTGTTAAATAAATTGTTTCATTTCTTATATAGCTCTGTAGAAATTTTTGAACTTAAGAAGAAAAAGTCAACTAGCCTTATTATCCTGACATTACATGTTGCCACATCATGTAGGATGTGCAATGTCAGTCAGTTAACTACACTTACCAGCCTTCCTGCTACACGAAAATGCACTACAAAACCACTCCATCCTGTTTGAATCTCTACAGCCCTCAAACAATTACCCTGCGGTGCTGGCACTGAAAGCATCGTATTGCTCTAATCCCTGGAAAGAATAAACTTCAGAAGATGATTTTTAGATTTTTTTCGGCTGGCTGCATAATCTATATTCACAACTTTATTAACAGTTTAGTCTACTTAACTGGAGATTGTTTTACATCTACTTGCCCGTGGGTAAATCAACATCTGTAAACCTCTCTTTTAGGTGGAACGCAGTCAGCGGTGAAAGGGTTAACACTGTGGGCATTTAAGTGGTCATAATTAACAGTCCATTAAGATGAATGGAGAAAGTTCGCACTTAGCGATGCTATTGTTTAATTCTGCCTGTTTACAGACTCAAGAGGACAACAGTGTGGGGCTTGACATTGCCCAGGGTTTGCGCTGGGGAAGTTAGGAATCACATTTTAAAATAAATTATAAACTTACATTAAACAAAACCAAACAAACAAAAACAAACAAAAAAAACCCACCCAAAAATCCTCTGGAAAGCACGTTTCCTGCTTTGGGGGATTTTTGTTGTCCCAGTTCACTCTCTTGAATAAGTAGGTTTGATGCTAACTACCATTTTGCTTTCCACTAAACAAGTCCACCAAAACAAAGCCTGCACTATACTTAATCCCCTCCCCGTTTTCACAACGATTCATGTAAGTGGATTTTGTAGCTGGTTATTAAAAGGGATGCAGGAGAAACTCAGCTCTTCAAACCTGCAAAGGTTCTCCTGGTTCTGAGGGGTGACTGCTCTTCTGCAGTGCTCAATATTTGATATAAAATCCCACTATTAATATCATCGATGTTGAGCGTTAAAATATGAAACAGGACACAAATCCAACACACCATTCTAGAAAATCTCTATTGTAAAAAACCTTGGGTTTATTTGCCTTTTGCAGCCCTAAGATTTTACAAAAATAATTTTTCAACCTTTTCTCCAGTGAAGTTAGAAATCAATTCTGTGAAAAGGAAGCTGAATGTTTCATGTAATCTTTTCGTTCTGAGCTCTGAAGCTAAAAAAAACCCGAACCTAAAATCACAAGACCACGGCTATACCAAGACTGGCAGCAAAATCCTGGGTGTTGCTAACATTACTGCTGAAGAATGCAGCTTTCGCAGCAAGTCTGAAGTCAGAGCTCTCAGGAGAGCTGGGACGGGCCCAGGCGGAAGAGAATTCACTATTTGAACAGGAACGTTTTTAGCCAAAGCACAGCAGTGAAGCTGCTAGGCAAGCCTATCATTTTGAAATAATATGCAGTTCTTTTCAAAAGGTCTCCATTTTATTGGTACAATTTTTTCCCTGTAAACGATTGTGAGTATAATCAATTATAGGCAATAAATCGTAAGTGCATTTCATAGCTCCTGTATGTCTAGCTATATGACAGCGCTCAGAAATGCGGTCGTTAAACATACCGAACAGCAGTACGAGAAGTAGTCATTTTCACTAGATTTTAGCCTTCATTTTGGTATCAGAATGCCTGAAAACAGCATGACAAATACAAGTGTTTCTATGAAAATGTTTTAATTACTAAACCCAACATAAATTAGTGATAATTTTTTGCAGACACAGGTCTGGTCTTAAAGGGCAGAGATGCTTGCTGAAAGATAACCTCAAAATACAGTTATAGAATTGTGTTACCTGTTCTCGTTAGAAAGAACACGTCCATGAATGAATAGGGTTTTGCGTGACATCTACAGTTTGGATTTCTTGTGATTTTAAATGTAACCTTGAAATTTAAATATACAGTGGTTTTTAGGAAAATTAATGATGATTTGATAAGAACTCTCAATGTTAATTTTAGCAAGCATGTACTTGGTTAAATTTAAATTAGGCCATAATGTCTTGCACTCACTAGCACTAAAAATGCACTTGAAAAAGCCAGAATGACTCCTGGAGATACTTTATAGAAAATCTCTTTTTATCATATGTTCCCAGAAAATCAGATTTATTGAAAGGTCAATTGCATAATTTTAGAATCAAGTATTTAAAATCAGCTCAGCAACTTGAGTTTCTGATTAATAAAGATTTCATTTTGAAAACAACAAAACTGAAAAAAATGGTCTGAATTAACAGGAAATGTTACTTTTTGTGGCGTGCCACATTAAAACCATTAGTAATTTTAAAAAATGTAATAATTTATTTCATTGATTAAAAATAGAATCCAAAATAATATGGGAGAAAGGTTCAGAGACTAAAGCTGTGTTTGAAGAATGGTAGAATTCTTATTTGTTAAACAGGAATTAAAGCAGTTTAAATAAGTTTTCACATCCTTCTTTATGTCTTTGAGCCACTCTTTTTATTGGACTAAACCAGTGAGTCCAGCCAATGATAATTGAAGATTAAATTGTTATGAAAGATGTGAAGCCTCAAGTCCAGATCCATGGGCTGGATGGAATTTATGGTTTACAGAGGAATTGCAGCTCTGGAGCACACCTCCACTGACTGCTACTGCTGAAGACTCTCCAGGTGCTTTGCGAAAGGCCAGAACCAACTCCTGTAGATCAGGGTGTAGGGTAATGATTATTAGAGTATTCTCCTGGGAAGCTGGTTTGAATCCCCTGAGGCTGGCAGTATCATCTGAACCTATGTCTTTTAGCTTTATGATGATACTGCTGTGTCTGGAGTCTGTCAGAAAAAAAAAAAAAGAAAGAAAGAGGATTCTGAAAATTTCAGAGTTATTTCATGCGAGGCACTTCATCCCAGTTTTTTCTTGAAATAGCTGTTGCTGCTACATTTTATGCTGAACTCAGTGTAGCTGGTACCTGGCAGCAATACATTTGCTAGAGCAAACTCAAGGTTGAGGCATGCAACAGCCTGTGGTGGTTCAGCTGCCGTCACTGGGCGCCAGCAGTTCAGGCTATTCTCTGAACAAAAAGTTGAGATACCAGGACTTTCTGGTTAAAATGTAGTCAGGTGCCTCCCTTCAGGTTCCTGTGAAGTGAGGGGAGGGTTTGGAAGGTTCACGTTGGGAAGGAGGCAGTGGTGTCCTACCAGGCCTTAAATTCAGAGCCTGAAGATGCTGTTCACTTCCCAAAACTTTCACAGCTGTGTCTTTGGAGCTTGTGTGAGCTGTGGCAGGACTACGGGCTACTTCTCCTTCTCTGTGTGATGGCTGAAGCAAAGAGGCGATTGATCTTGATTACTAGTCTGTTGTGTAGGTGGGGAGACTCCTGAGGGAGCGTGCCTGTCTTTGCGTGTGTTTAAGATTTGTGTTTCCCACTCTGTTAATTTCAGTAGTTATAATCTTTGTATAGGGCCATCTTGCTCAGCAGCTTGAAGGCAATATGAATACTTGGGGTTTTTTCTCATTAAAAAAGGCATATTTTACCTCTCCATTGGCCTGATACATGGTGATCCTTGATTTATATGACTGCTTGCATTCACCTTTAACTGTAGCCACTGCCAGTTTCAGTGACAAGCCCCAAATGCTTTTTACTTTTCCTTGATTTGCACGGTAACTGGCCACAAATCCTTTGCCTTTTCCAGGACACAAGCTACTGGTTTCCACAGATTAGGAGCTGACTGTTTGCAGAATGTTCAGTAAACGTTCTTCCCAAGAAGTAAAATAGTACCGTTTCTTTGTTCAGCTGTGAAGGAACTGCCATGGTAATAACAGCCTTTAAATGATGATGTTAAAATGTCAAAAAGGAAAGTGGCCATATGTGAGGTCATGAGCCTCACTGGTGGAGAAAACAACCAGCCTTGAAAGTCAGCTGTGGACAGGAGATGGACAACTGCTTGCGCCAGGAGCACACTGCACAGGAAGGGCACCTTGGGAAGCAGTGCTTCTCCTGGAGATCATGGGCACGGAACTGGCAGGCATGCTGTGGGTTATCCTCTTGGGAAGGAGAGAAATAATAGATGTTAAAAGTCCACTGGCTTTTCTTTTAACTTTTAAGGCTAGGTTAAAAGGGTTGTAGCCAGATTCCAGTGGCTGATCAAATCTAACTTTACAATTTAAAACAATGGGATTTTACTAAACTCCTTGTGTAACTACAAGCCTTTAAACACAGTGCCTAAACTCAATAAAAAACTAGTATGACCTCTGGTGAATTTTGGAACAGGTTCAAGAAGTGAATGTTTATGAGAATGGCATAATATATTTATTCTGGATACAGGATCTGCAGGTTTCCTTCATTTAAAAGAAACCCACCTAAGGTTAAACATCCCTCCTTATCACTCCTTTATGGCTAGCCCTGCACACTTCTTCAAATGAGGGGAGGAAGGAGAATTTGCAAGTCTCATCCTTGTATAGGACTCAAATTTATTTAAGCTGGAGAGTTATGTGTATATAGCACAGACCCGTGGATCTTGATCTGTAACAAGATTGTGGTGACGTTTTTGAATTATGTGGATTTTGTATATCCTGCACATTTTACATATGCTGCTGTAAATGCAGTTAGATTTATTCATCTTGATGGGATTATATCAGACTAAGACATCTGGTCTACTAGAGTGTGGTGCAGGTTTGCCTGAAAGAGACAGGGTGGGTTTTGCAGAATACAGACAACAACTGTTGAAAAAGCAAGTGGCTGTGAGGGTGAAAGAAAACTGCTAGAACAGTGCAGCTGTGCCTTCAGAGAGCAGGCATTTTCTCCAATGTGTGTAACGACTGACAAGTAATCTCTGATCCCAAGTGCTTGGATGTGGTCTGGGAAATCTCACCCTGGTTGTTTTTGCAGGCAGGACTGTACGGATGGATGGTACTTCAGCCTCTGAGCTCCTCCCTATGCATCATCTCCTACCGGCAGCAGCAGGTAATGGTAAGTAATATCAATATCATTGTTTCAAGAAATAGCAGCATGTTTTCTTTTTTTTTTAAAAAAATTATAATAATATTTAATAACAATTTGAAGGTGCTAGAGATCAGCATGTTTTCTATATGTCAGACATGAGATTTCCAACAGTTCACTGTGCTGTCCACTACCTAGGAAAGCTTTTCTGAAAGTCAGCTTAAGGCACTGAGATGATTCTGATGCACAAACAGGTTTTGCTAGTATCTGTTGTAGAAATAAATGAATCACTGCTTGCTTTCAAGACCAGGCGATTAACTTCAGATTCAAGTGATGTTTTTTCATTTTGCTGAACATAAATTCACATCCCACAGGTTGATATAGGGGGTGTTTAAATGTTCATTTTAGGTAAAACAGCCATTATTTTCTGCAAAGGACAGTGCGTAGCTTCTGTAGCACCCACTGCCTGTCTCTGGGACACACCAGCATGTTATGCAGTTGGTTAACTTTGGTTTTGTGGGATGAATTAATTCATCCAGGGCTAGCCCTGAGTGTAGGTGCCTGCAGCTGCCAAGGACATCAGTTGTTCTTCAAGGCACAGTGGTGTTTCTGTAACCTTATTCAGGGAATGAGGACCACTCATTTCTTAACAAAATTGTAGTAGTCACTAGAAATGGAGGCAAGACATGGCTATCTTTTTGGTGTTGATATTTACAATCCACTGCAGCTGGTTTTACATAGGTCAATTTTTTTCAATTTTTTTCTTTTTTTTTTTTTTTTTTTTTCACATCTGTTCTCTTCACAGAATAAAGGAAGGAAGAAAATCAATAATTGGCCTCTGGTGAGCAGGAGCTTAATTTTAACTGAGATTTCCTTGTTTGCATGTCCAAGGTAAGAGCCACAAGAGATACTGGTTGGGAGCCAGGGAAATGGATATATGCTACAAAGTTAGGAGAGACCTGGCTTGAAACTCAAGCTGGACAGTTTTTCTTACAACAACTTCTTTCTCTTTCTTGGTAGAAATACTGATTTTCAAAGAAAAACATGAATAATGATCTATTATCTTGTTGAGAAAAAAAAAAAAAGTCATGATTTTGTGTCATACAATCTTTCTGCATTTGTGCTGAATGGAGGAGAGAAGATAGCTTCAAACTTTGTGGCATATATAGTTTGTGTAACTTTTGGATTTGTAGATGCAACCATATGTGAGAGAAAGGCCACTTGAATCACAGTTGCCATGTGGCAACTGTAAACATATCACCTACTCTGCAAGATTTACTGATGGGGTATTTGGATCTTCTCCTAAAACTCTTGCTGTGGAAATTTTTGAGGAATTGATGCCATACTATTTACTAGCTCTATGATTTGGCGTGGGATTCTCTGCTGGCAGCACCATGGGACCAGTCCCACCTTGAAATGTTGTGATCCATGTTAAGCCTTGGTGTTTGAAAACTATTTGACTTTACCAGCAGATGCTAGAGCAAGAACAGAGCTTCAACTAACCTACTTACAGTTAAAGCTTACACACGACTTAGAAAAAACCCTGAACTTTACACCAAAAAAGATTTAAAAGTTATAGAACAAATGACTGAATAGAGCAAATCTGGGTTTTATTAACTGCAAAATTGGTTGCAAATGTTTTAAAAAACTTCTAACGTTATGGGCTTGCAAGTTGCTATTTTGGAAGCTCTTGTCAAGTGGCACAGCTCTCTGGGGAGAATGTCGGTGGTGGAAACACCATGCTGGCATGGGTGATGGAGCCAGGTTGCCCAGAAACGGTGATGTCTCTACCAGGAAGCAGCTGGGATTGTGCCTGGTGCTTGCCTGCACAGAGGAGTCCAGCCTGATGGACATGAGTGTGTTTTAGCTCCTCTTGCTGCTTCTGCTGCTGAGAAAATTCATATCATTTGGCATTTCGTCACTTAGAGACACTTCCTTGAGCAATTGCTTCACCTCAGGGCCCAAATAATGTTACTGACCTCAGTGTGGACCACCCCTCCTGCACATCATTGAACAAAGTGCCCACTATTAACCTAGTGGGATTGCTTCATACAAATGAGTTAACTGCCTTCCTAGGGGTGCTCAGTATGTGTGGAGGCCAGAAGAAAGTGGAGAAGGGTGAGGTCTTTGACAAAACACCATGGTATCCAGTCTTACTACTGCAGACGTTTGGCAAAATCCCTTCCAAGAGATTGGAATGAGGGGCTAGTTTTAAGAATTGATCTCCAGTTATTAGCTGCAACTGGAAAGGGATGACATAGAAAAAGAAAAAGTGTTGGCATTTCCAGAGCAGTCAGTATTTCAGCTTATATTAGTGTATCACAGATAATCATCCAAAACTCTCAGCCAATGCTCAATGCTTAAATAGCAGACATTGGCATATGAGTAGAAATATGGTATATATTTGCCAGCTTAGGCTGCAAATCTAGCTTCTGATCCTTTCCAACATATCAATGGCCAATATAAAAATGTTTTTGTGCCAGAAGCCTGTGCAAACTAAGGTGTTTCCTAGGGACTAATAGGAGTTGAATGCTTAAAAATTTTATGTTTACTATCTGGGGAGCATTATTAAGAAGCATTTAATTTCTCCCCCTCAAACCAGACTATATATAGAAAAAAAGCAAACTCTGTAAAAAAACCCAACCCAACAGTTAGGCTTTGAAAAAGGTTATAATAATGAAGCTGAACAAATAGTTTAAAAAAAACTCAGTGTATGTAAGTAATGTAATAACCATGATCTCTGCTCACAGAAGTAATACATTTTTCAATTTCTTTGACTAATATTGCTATATTTTGATTATTATCTAATGGATGAAAGCATGTGATATTAGTCTTGAGTAGCTCTTAGTGGTAGCAATAACAAACTCTGTTCCAGTTCTGTGGTCAGGTGAGTGTACAGGCATATCATGGGAGATTTTCATACGTGTAGATTTAAGACCTTTCTCACATAGTGATGTTTGTTGAGCAGTACTTGGTTGCAAATGCAGCTGTTGCATTTTGCTTGCTGTTTAGTCAGCAAGCCTTTCCTTGCAGTGCTGATTAACACTTTCCCTTGTTTATTTTCACTGGGGATAAGTCGATGTCCCATTGAGTCTCAGTCACCTTGACCCTGCTGGTACCAAGAGCTGCCAAAGCTGTTTTACCTATCACGAGCGCATGTCAGGGAACTCACTTCTCGCAGCCATGATATCTTCAAGCAGATACTATTTTTGATCATAGAGGCAACCATGTAACCTTTAAAAACTACCAGTTTATGCTGAACACTTAACCCCAGTGTGGAAACACTGGTGGAAAGATGCTGCTCTGCAGGCGCTGTGGCTGCTCACGGCTCTGCTCTCTGTTGTGAGGATGGATGAAACCCCAGTAAACACGGCTGATGGGGGATGTTTCCTTGCAAGGCTAGGAGCTGCAGTTTGGAAAACTTTCACTGGCCTAACAAAGCAGAAACATTCACAGGCCTTGTCAGGAGTAAGTCATAACCTTAATGGGGCAGTTAATTAGTTCTGCTCTTTTCAGACAGAATCATTAGAATTTAATGAGAATTAATAATTTCATAAAGCATGGAAATACATTGCCCCTAGCTAAATACAGTAACACACATTTCAGAGAATGCAGTGACATTTTCTCATGTTGGGTGATCTATAATATTTTTATGTAGTAACTCCAGGTAAGTATATTTAGCTCACATGATAAAGTGTGTTACTGTTTTAAGATACGAAGTCCCCATTGGTTGTGAATAGGAACACAAACATAAATACAGTGATGTAAACTCTATTCTTTATCACTGTTGGCCTTTTTCTTTAAGATTTTAAAGACAAAGCTACTGATCACCTAGAAGCGTTATTGAGGAACAGCAGGATTCCTTTGCCATGTGCTGTAATATCGTTTGTGTCAGATCTACCACACTACTTATCTGAGTAAAACAAGCACATTACCTGTTTGAGAACAAGATGTCCTAAAAGAGGAACAGAAAATACTTATCAAACAAATATATTTGTAGCTATTTTAGTGTGTCATCATCTGACAACATCATAAGTAATGTAACGAGCAACAAACAAGCATTCCATTTAAGGGATTTTTTCTTGTCTAGCATTTTACTGTAAATAGTTATGTACAGGTTTTGTGTCTAAACTATTGTTTATGGTATAAAAGGAAACCATTTCTCACTTTCAGATATTGGTCTGCTTTAAATTGGCCTGACTTCCACTGACCTTCATGAGGTTGTACCAATGTACCTGAGTGGAGGGTGTGGCTCAAAGGCTTTAATGAAGGCTTTGAAAGTCCTAGAAGAGAGAGGAGGAAATTCCTTTTGGTTCAAGAGTCCAAATCTACTGTATATGCTATAACTGGTGATGACTTTTCTTCACAGAGTTTTTCTTTTGGTGCGTGAATATAGATATGACATTCTTTATGGTATAAATTGCAATTAAAATAGTTGGTCAATATAACTGA
This sequence comes from Nestor notabilis, assembly GCF_000696875.1. Lineage (NCBI taxonomy): Eukaryota > Metazoa > Chordata > Aves > Psittaciformes > Psittacidae > Nestor > Nestor notabilis. The sequence goes on from NW_009931272.1 coordinate 16,815, forward strand.
AAATATGATGGATATTATGAATTGGCTTTCTGAACTAAACAAACTAAACAAACATTGCAGGAACAACCAAGTGTTGATCCTGACCCCCCATCCCTGTGGTGTGATGCAATATATGTAAGTCTAACACAGATCAGTATAAATCTGGTGCAATGGGGCAAAGATTCAGACTTGCATAGTTTCTAATGTTATTCCTGAGAGAATTGTAGCCTGAATTAAACATGTCAGAGTGAATAAGGGCCAAAGTAGTGCTCTGCTGTCACTGGGGCTAGGCTGTGGTACCCTGTCATTAGAGTACTCTTTGTGGGGAGATCTGAATTCCTCTTGCTGTAGCAATATTTAGACAAAGTACAGAAAGATCAAACTATTCAGCTTTTTGTGATGGTCCAACCCGTTTAATTTTTTAGAACTGCAGAGCAGTAAAATGAACCATTCTTACTTGCTGGCTCCTCTGAGCAAAAATCTAGCAGGAGAAAACCCTGGCTCAAGCTTCAAATACATAATACATCTCCTATCACAGATGTGAAAGAAAATTACCCACCAGATTTTTGGTTTTCAGTAGAAGTTTGTATTTGAAATGAAAAATGTGATCATTATGGATTTTGAACAGTCAAATGAAAAACTGCTAGCAATATATATATCTATATTAAAAAAAATATGCATGCAAGGTGAAAACTCTCCAGGAGATGAGTAATTGGAGCGAGCATTCCAAGTATTGGCCATACAAATACAAATACGCAACAAGCTGTGTTCTACTTCCCTCAGGGTTTTTTTTTTGTTTTGTTTTTTTTTTGTTTGTTTGTTTGTTTTATTAGCTTTTACAGTATTTAAGACTAAAAGATATTTTTTCTCAGCCTCTTTTTCATCTTCCAAGCGTGATGATTTCTGTTCCTATGATGTAGTTATGTACTGCAGCAGCACTGAGGCACGAGGGGTTGGAAACAGAGAAGCACAACTAAAAGACAATCTTTTCCAGAAAGCTGGCAAATACAAGACTATTGGAGAGACGGCAGGTGGGCACGAAGAGCAGGGAAGATGTTGCAACAGCACTGCCTGTTGAATGTGCAGCTGTAAAGAGTGAGATTTGACCACTACTTGGTAATCATAGAGTGGAGAGTTGAACAGACACAGGATGTGGCAGGATTTTAACCCTGGCTGTGGTACCTGTGAGAAGCACTGGGAGCAAGAAACATGTCCAATCCTGCTGCTGCTTTTCTTCCTTCACCGGATCACGTGCTGGAGGTAGCCCAGGTTCAGCTGCAATGCACATTTTCCATTCCTGTTCTGCAAGAGTTTTCCTTTGATCTCCCTAAGCAAGCAGGAAAGTGAGGGAAGGAGGAAAGACCACTCATGGTACCTTTGCTACTTCATTTCTACCTGCTTTGGAGGGACTGGTGCCATGAAATGACCACGTATTTCCCATGGGAGAACAAGTGGTCCCTGTATCCACTGTGTGCCCCAGCACATGCAGGTGGCAAGCAGCCTTACACTGCTCCTCCTGGCTGGCACTGCTAAGGAGATTGCCAGGGTTTTCCTTTTGAAGTCTGCTTCACACCGGTCTCCATCTTCACAGAACCAAGGCCATGAGGAACAATTATTTTTCACTCACATAATGGGTCTTTCCTCACAATAACATGCAAAGAAAGTGAATGGAGATAAAGGCTTGCCTTTCTGGTCGAACCCAGACCTTTTATATTATTTTAATGCTGGTTTAGGTCTTACTTAGAGAACAGTCAGCATCAGCTGTTGTTCACTTTATCATGTATCATATGACCTAAAACCTAGCTACCCGATCCCATTGATACAATACTTGCTGTATTGTGTTAAATATTGATGCCAAAGTTTTCTTTTCAGCATTTGCAAATCCTTTTAGTCAATTAACAGTAGAATAAAGCTCTCAGTTTGGTGAGAGCTACTGTAATTATATTTACTTTGCAGTTTATTACCATATGTTTAAAATGTTTGTATTACACCTAAGAACTTCATTAAATGAACATTAAAGCTGCAAAGTGTAGTATTCTGAAATGAGGAAATGATGGAAGTATGTTTTTCTGTGCAACTTTAAAACTCTTTAGGGAAATCAGAACTGCGTGTTAGCTGTCTGGGCACTGTATACAGCACGTAAGGAGGGGCAGTTGCCTCTGAATGGGATATAAACAAACCCATGTGATGGTCTGGGAGCCACCTAAACTCACAAACTGGGAGTGTGAGAGACAGGGCTCCGTCTGAAATTGGAGCTGTCTCCAGAAGTGAAACACCTAACTGCGGTCAGGAAAGAGCTTCCCTTGTGTGTGTGGCACCTGCAGCCTGCAGTGAGCAGCTGTGCTGATCTACGCTCATTTCCCCAGGGAAGAGAGACATCGGGAGAGTCCCTGAGAGAAAGGATATTAAGGGGGAAAACTGCACAGTACTGTACCTCCGTGAAATTTCTACTTACTTCAGGGGAAATGTAACATCCTGCCTACTACAGGGCTGCTTATGCACCATACATATAACTGGATAAACGCAGAAACTGTTGAAGAAGAAGCTGCTGGACTCAAGACCTCCCTGTCTCAGGCATCACCTCTGCTGTTAGGAATGAGGATGTGCTCTTGGCCACTTCCTGTGGTTCAGTGGATCTTCACTTCTTGAACATCAGTGCACCTTCAAAATGAAGGGGTTAAATGCCCCCAAATAGATTTGCCCTATAGGTGGGAGCTAAGACTGTTTGAACTCCCTTCAGTCCATGGAGAAGCAGCCTAAATCTGCTGTTCCTGTGCAAGTCCTCAATCAGGAAACGATTTTATGGAAGGGATTACTGCTGCTAACTGCAGGGGCATCATAAAACCAGTGATCCCTGCTCCACCTCTGGAAAAAGAGGCTGGAGGTAGAGTGAGAGTTTAAGGCTGTGCATCCCAAATGAATATAGGTACTTGCTGCAGCCCCAAGGGAAGCAAGCAGCCACTGTAAGTAGTGAGACTGAAGAACTGTTCATGTCCTCAGTGTACTTCTCTAGCAGACGGCTAAGGACTATTTGATTTTTAATGAAAGTTGAAATGCTATTATTCATTTCTAGAGAGGCCCAGAAGACAGTCATGAAGCACACAAACCCTGCTCTGATTTCACCTTCACTGTTGTCCCTTTCTTTTTGTTCAGGAGGATCTTCAAATTTGTATATCCTGAAGCTTTTGCACAGTTTCATTCTGGATTCAAGTTTGAACTCTGGGGCTCTTGTGCTGTTCATGCCAGCACAAGAAAAACTTCACAGTGAGCCACCCCACACAGCTACACTGGTAGCTTTTCTCCTTGCAAGGCGTTGCTTGGAAGATCTTTTTCCTGGTGTCCTGGCTTAAAACTATTGGACCTGACTAAAGTTCCTGGGACTGGGAACTATTTAAATAATAGAGGATCACTTTAAGATACTGTTTTCATGAGCACATAAATCCCATTTAGCAGTATTTTTGTCAAACTGCTACTTTGTGTGATGTTCCCTATGTGATGGTATATGATACAAGCCTAAAATTTATACTTCAATGTGTTTCAACCTCAACTTCCACCTGAGTTCTTCAGCTGATGTGGATTCATCTAGGTCCTTTGGCTTTAGAGGGGATCCGGTGATAAACACCAGTTAAAGAGGGGGTGTCTCTATCTAATGTCATTTCCTTTGGCCTTTTTTATGTGGTGTTTTTCTGTCATGTCATTTTTCATTATTTTACCAAGAATCTTAAATGTTTCCCTGTAAACATTAAATATTCACTTGCATTTTTGGCATCAAATATAACAATAGAACTTGTTTTTACATCTCTCCGTGGTACAATATAGAGGCATTGCCAAAAGCTATCCACTATCATTACAAACATGGGAATGGAAGACATATATAAACATAGAAGTGTAACCCCTTTCTCCAATAAGAGTTTATAATAGCAACAGTGAACTTGACCCAGTGCATTTCCTGTAGGGATAAGGTGACCTGCAGGGGTTAATGGCCCATGGCTTTGCCTTGGGCTATCATCTCACCCAGCCAGTGATTAATCCTGGAGAAATGCCCTTTGCTCCCATCATTATCCCTTAAATGGAGCCTTTAGAATTCAAAATGATTTTGGAATGGAATTTACCACTGCCCTGCACTCCATTCATTGCAAGGAACTTTACTGTAACTGCATGTCACACTTGCATAAATAACCTTCAGAGTGAGGGGAAGAAAAAGAAAAGATGAAAGGACTGGCTCGGAGAAAGGGAATAAAACTCCAGTGCAGGTCACCACTGCTGGTAATACTCCAACAGCAGGATGATGCAATACCAGGAGGATACAACTGCTGCAGCAATCGGAAGTAATCAAAAAGTCTTAAACTATTTGCTGTATGTATGAGTTTTCCAATGCAAGCATTAACCGTAGTGTATTTTCAGGCAGCAATGTATTATGCTTTTGCTTGTTTACTTAGCTGGCTGATGTGGTTTAAGCTCACCAATTGCTCACCACCCGCCAACCAATGCCCAGCCCGACCCAAGCAGCGACCTGGATGTTCCGGGTGACTCTCCCCAGAATCTGTTCTGGGCATGACGTGCTGTGGTGTGGAATGCCCTTTTGGCCAGTTTGGGTCAGGTGTCCTGTCTCTGCTCCCTCCCGGCTTCTTGCACCCCTCCTCACCGGCAGAGCATGAGGGACTGAAAAGTCCTTGGTCAGGGTAAGCGCTACTTAGCAACAACTAAAACATCAGTGTGTTATCAGCACTGTTCTCAGACTAAAGCCAAACCACAGCCCTGCACCAGCTACTAGGAAGGAGAAAAAATGACTGTTACAGCTGAAACCAGGAGTCACAGGCATATTCTTGAGAAACTAGGTTCTCTTCGTAGACTTAGGACAGCAAGGTACCTACACTGGAAATGCATGGTCTGAAGAGCTAAGGAACTGGGTTATTCCCTTGGACAGATGGAGTGCAGAAAAGGCTGCGAGTGTCCAGGTAGAGTTCTGAAATAAAACCAGAAAGCTTCAGCTTTTCTGCTGTGCTCTCCTGCAGGTCTATCACTTGCAAATTGTATCTGCTAGCACAGTAGCTCAGGTACTTGTAGAGTGTATTACTTATATTTTACTCCTGAGAAGGCAGTAAAATCTGTTGTAGTATAGCAAACTGTACTCTCAGTCAATTCAACACTCCCCTCTTACATAACCTGATGTAGGTTTCATACCTGGCTATATTAAGATAAACTTACCCAACACAAGGCTGTAGAAGCAAAAAAATTACTTACTGTTTTTTACCTTTTAATAGACATAGTTTGTCTCATTCACTGTTTCAATCAAGGAATGTTCCAAATAGGGAGATATTCAAGATCAGTTTAACATAACTCTACCATTAATACACCAGTGGCTAAAGCCTTCCAGGCTCCCACGTCATCTACACTGATCACATCCCCACCTCACCAGGAGACATTCCTAGTGTGTTTGGAGTCATTTTGAATGTGAACCCATGTCATCTGTCACATGTGGTGAGTCTGGTGGTAGTGGTCACCTGGTGTGTGGTTGTATTTTGATCCTACTCAGGGCAATTTTTAATCAGTAGCACCTTGAATACTATTTTTTACTTTATTGTGGCTCAGCCTCAGGCAAGGCAACCTGTAGTGCCTGCAAAGTGGAAATGTTCTCCAGCTGGTTCAGGGTTGTTGAAGATGGAGTATGGGATGCTCTCCAACAAGCTGCCTACTATTCCTCTGGTATGTAAACAGCATGCAGAAGAGTGAAGCAGCATTGTTCAGCTCTGGAAGCCAGCCCTGGCTCCTGAACACTGTACCTGTGTGGTGCTTGTCTGCTAGAAGCTGCTGACTGCATCTCATAAGCAGAGATAGTCATGGTCTTCTCTTTTGCTCTTCCAGCGAGTGAACCCAAATCAAGACAGTCATGGGAACTGGGCTTCCATGCTGTGACAGTGTTCCCTTTGGGTGGTTCCATGGGCGGTTTCTGACAAGTATGGGTGATGGTGTGGCCCTTCTCTGGACACTTACCTTGCTTACAGATGAGCCTGAGGTGGAGCCTGGGCTCTGGGCTGTGTGGAGCCCTGGCCTCAAATCCATGAATGAGAACTTGATGGATCTGTGGCTGAAGGTACAGTGAAGGTCAGCACAGGAGGAACGCACATGCTGTTCAGCTTTAACATTTGAAGCATAAACCTTTACATACTTTGGATTTAATTTTAAAAATATGCTCCACCTTCTCTCCTTCTGTAGTAGCCAGTAAAAGCCATGATGTTATGCTATGGCTTTCTGCTGCTGATGATTAAGTCCAATTAAGTCAGCATTAATTGTGAAGATGCAAAATTAGTAATTTAAAATAACATAGGAAAAGGGAAAAAATGAGAACTGTGTTGGTTTTCTTTCCCCATGACGCCTGTAAAAGTCACTAATTGTGTTTGTGATATTTACTGTTTGGTTGGGTTTTTTAATAAGATTTAATAAGATTTTTAAAAATCAGATGTATCCTCCTGCTTATTTTTCAGCAAGATTGTAAACATTATAAAATAATGTTGTTTAATTATCAATACTTACATAACTGTAGTGCCTATAAGATATTTGGAAGAAGTCTTTTTGTTTCTTTGTTAAGAGAAAGCTGCTATTCAGTGTAGGAGACTCCAAGCACATTCTTTAGCAAAACCAGGTATCAGAATGGGTGCTTACATGCATACATAAACAGAAGTGTATAGGAAGAGGAATGCATGTCTTTACTTTGGGGAATCATTTCAGTTCTAGAAATCAGAAGGAAAAATGCTTACAGTAAAATTTCATAAGCATTGCAGCTGTTAGGAAAAAAGGAGTTTTGTCTGAAAATGAGAGTTCTGATTCTGTTTTACTGGGAAGGAGAAACAGTAATAAATTGTATCATGTTTACAAGCACCTGTACAAAGTGTTCCCATATGTGTAAAACCTCAGGGCATGCAGGGCCAGTTCTGTAGTTGGGACATCCATCCTCCATCCTGTTTTGTTGGAGGAAGGAAGTGTCTCGTCTCCTACTTGGGACTGGGAGATGGGATGGGACTGGTGCTATCGCCATCACTGTAGCCTAGAATATCAAAATGGGATTTATGTTATGTTGTTCACTTAAAGACAATGCGATTCCTGGTTGGTTTCATGTCTCTCTTTCCTGCTATACTAGCAACTATGAGAAAACATTTGGAACAAGCATATGCCTGAAAAGAATTCATTACGAATCCTGTTAAATTCTCCCAACTGTTTTCATTTTACCATCAGCTTTAGAACAGTGTTTCATTGCGTGTGTGGAGGGAATCAGGCACCATGGAACCTGAAACCTGAATGAGACCCCTACATTTTATTAGGGTATAAATGATGGTAATAATTTGATGGGGCTCCTTGGATAACACAACAACAGAATGGGGTTTGGTTTACAGCATTGTACCGTGCCTCATCTATAGGGCTAGTGTTGCAGATTGCTTTCACACAGATTGGCTCCTGCCTGTAAGAAGGTCATAAATGCCCACCTTAATCACTGGCCATGTCTAAAAAACCCAATTTAGTCCCCGTATAGGCCACCATGTACTTCTCAAGATGCAACTTCAAGAACGAAGTTCTTATTAAGGTGTAGTTGATGCTAGCATTTGATAATACAGGGGCTGGGACAGAGAGCTGGTCCCAAGCATGTTATCTATAAAGATAGGAAAGCCAGTGGCTGGTTCCGCAACACACCTTTGCTGAGACACTGGAGGGTTCAGGACGTATCTTTTTATTTTATAAAATAATTTTCTCTTATTTAAAACAGGGGGAGGAAGGAGCAGAAAAGAGAACATTTCTTAAAACAGAAACTTTTAAAACATGGTTATTATTTTTTTAAACAAGGCATCATCTCTAGACAGCTCCATAGGTTGGAATTCATGACACGTAACAATTGTATGACACATGCATAGCTGTGGACTTCAAGCACTTACTCTGTCTCCTTCTTTTGTCTCTGCTCACAAATAGTTCAAACACAAAATATTACTCAGGGGAATATAAAATGGAAAACATTATTGGTCTGAATGATATTTTGCCCTTTCACTTCCAACACTATAGCTGATCATCATGACCTTTCCTTTTCTTAAGGGGAGGTGTTAGGAGACATCTTGACTTTGCTGGCACAGCCAAACTGGCTGCTTTCTGAACCACCTAGTAGACACATTTTCCAAAGGCAAAGTAATGTCTCTGTGCCCATTCCCTGATACAGAGATCCTTAAGCACAATGGAAAGGGTACATGAACACACAGTGAAGCCATACAACAGAGATCCCTTCAGTGTATCCTCATACCTAGTGACCTTGTGTATTCCCCAGACAACTTTTTCAACAGAAGAAGAGCAAACGGCCTTCTGGAGTAATTCTTGTTTGCAGAGATTTGAGTGCAGCTGTCAAGTAAGGACAGTGGAGCCAGTATTGTTCCACAGAGACTTGTGGCATCATGGCCATGATGCAGCCATTTATCATCAGCCTCTGTCATTCCCAACCCGGGGCCTCTCACATGATAACACAGAGTGCCGCTGCTCCTTTACTACTTGGTCCCTGGTTAATCAGTTTGTTCAGGTTTTGAATGCTGTATTCAAGCATATTTTTAACAATGAAAAGCTCTCTGTGCTAGAAGAAAGGTCCTACGTATTTGAGTCACATTCTTTTCTTTCCAATCGTTTCAGGTTTTGTGTCACTTGATTTGTACTAGCTGTGGCTCATTATGAGAAGTATTTGTCAGTGTGGGTACTAAGGCACGCACAGCTCTACATGTGAAATTTAATTATGGGCATGGGAATTTCCTGTCCATTCCCTTGAAATATTGTTGCTTAAAAGTTGATAGAGTGAAGGTTTTGCAAATTGAAAGAGAGAACCATGAAGGAAGATAGACAGAGGAATAGACAGAGGGGTCCAGAGATGTCTGTTGTCTGGGGATTGAAGAAAAAAGCCAGGTTCCCTTAGGAGCAGTGAATGACCTTGGAGCTATTGGAACAGAGAAAAAAGTAGACACCCTGAAGGCACAGAGGGATACAGGATGGAGCCTGATGACAAATACTGAGGGATGGGTCCTCAAATTGGACTGAGAGAGAAGAAAGGGCTTGGAGAAGAGAAAGAAAGGTTAGGGCTGGAGGGAGTCTTCTGGCCAAGGAAGCTTTAAATCAGGAACTGAGAGCACAGGATGCTGGTATTACAGCACAAGGTATTCTGAAAAACTACAGGATAAATTTGGCATAATTTTTATTTCACAGGTTTGCTCTGCCTCTCCTGTCTCATTAGAAGGGTTGGAGCAAGAGCCAGCTGCAGGGCAAAGGCTGAGCCCTGGTCACTCATGCACAGCCTGACAGGAGAGGGGGACTTTGCCTCCTGTAAATGAAGCTGTTTGCTGGGAACCTCCCTGCAGTGATGCAGTTTATGTGTCTCTGCTTGAGAGAAGGATTAGACAAAGTGGAGAAATCTTTCCCTTACAGATGTACAAGCAGTATCTTCATTGTCTATCAGGAGTTTTGTTAAGCGGGGACTGTATTAAGTCTTCAGAGACTCTGGCTGCAGAATTCAATCATGCTACAGAAGTTTGCTTCCTCTTTTGAACTCTAATGTAAGAAAAAACCCCTGTAGTTTGTAGTCCCCTTTCTCAATTTGGGTTATTATACCACAACCACTGTTTCTGTCTGCATGCTCTGTAACCTACCTAGCACAGGCAACATTTCTCTCCCTCTCCTTCTGGGGAGCACAGCCCACATGCTGGCCACTGCTGGGTTTCCCCCGTGGCAGAGCATCAGCCCTATCATAAGCATCATTGCAACAAGGGGCATGGGGCAGAGATGGTCTTCCTTTGAGAGTAAGAGTTGGCAGCAGGTCACACTCATTTACCACTCATTCCGGCTACAGCATCACAAGCAGCTCCAGCACAATAATAGAAGGGATTGAGGCTCATGAAGGAACTGAGGCTCCCTTAATTATCACTTTCTTTCTCCCTGTTCTAAATCCATTCCTGGTACAGCTTCAAGAGGGAGTTGAGGAGCACTGCTAGCTGCAGCCTGATGGCTAACAGCAGCGTGTTAACCAGAGGAGGCTGAGGTACAGCTGCAAACTTCTCAGGTATTTTTCTCTGCCTACCAGCGTGATGCCTGTCACAGTTGCCCACTGACTACTTTTCAGTGCTGAACATTCCACAGATTTCAGTGAATCTTTGTGATGATGATGTTGTCATTCATGGTGCAGCTGCAGAGAGCTGGATGTTATCTCCATGCTCGTGGGAGGGAAACCATCAAAACACTGGCAGACAGCAGAGAGTTACTGTGTTGTCTTCCTTAGCCTGCAGATAGTGTGAAAATAGGGACCACTCATCTCAGCAGAATGCTAAAATCTGAAACTGAATTATGACAGCTGCATTTGCATTAACTATTTCAGTACCTGAGCATTTTAGCAAAATACTTACACCATGAGCTTTTACTAGATGTATCTGCCTATCAAATCTCTCTCTGTCATGACAATGACCTCCAGTTCAAAGGCCAACTTTCAGCTTCCACTCTGTTAACTTCTGCTGCTGTTTTCAGTTGCCAGTAGACATTGGCATATTGGAAACTGAAAATGTAGTTACATACATTTAATTTAATTTTGAGAAAATACAGAGCTTTCCTGTATTGATTATATTGCTTATTTTCCTGGTTAGGATGGTAAAAGTTCTTGCTTCTTGATGTGGACTATGGAGAAGGAATACTAGGTCTGCGGCAGTTCTTTAGCTGAGGGCATCTCCTGGAGCAGATCTGTTCTGTAATCAATGGCATGGCCAGAGCTACAGCTGAGGAGCTTTACAGTGCCACTTTCCCAGTTATTGTCATTGAATTACTGTATGAAGAATACAAACAACTGAATATTCATTTGGCTAGGGGGACAATTTTACACCTTTAGAACTTGAGATGCAGCTGAATTTCAGCTAAAACACAGAATCTTATGACGTATTATTCAGAATCAGAGATAACTCTCTTCAAAGTTAAGATAGCTTTTCCATTTGAACAACTATCTTGCTTTATAACTCTATCTACAATCAAATTTAAGACTTTTATGTAAGTCTAAGCATTATTTCTGGAGAAAGCAGAATGTGAGGTGTTTGCAATAGGAGGTGTTAGTACATCCAGCTGAAGGACGGAAAAAATCAATAGAATCCCATGGAATATTTCTCTTGTTTTTTTCTCTATGCTATCAGTCATTGGACAATAAGATAAAAATATAAAACCAGACACACACTTGAAAGCTAACAGTCTTATTTGCAACTTATTTTAACTGAACACTACCACCATGGTCTCCATTGTTTGGTGCTGGAGTCATATAGTCTACTGATGTACAGATAATGTCACAGTCCCAAAATAATAGCTTTCTCTTTATAGCATATCAAAAGAACAATTGTTAGGAAATGAAAACTTCAGAAAAGCCTGAGCCCTGAGATAAAATAATGCAAATACCTTATTTACCCATATCTCATTAGAATCCAAAGAGCAAAGGTATATTTCATATTGATAACAAGTTATGAAAGAATCTCTATCAACTTAGTTGCAGTCTAAGAACTCTCACTTTTAAGGAGAGGGGGAAGGTCACCCACGAGAGAGAAACTGAGAAAGAAGACCTGATAGAAGAAGAAGTCGGGACTAAGTAGAGAAGAGGAGGAAAGAGCAGCTCACCGTAGAGTGCAGTAGGTACTAGAGTGGGGATGGGGTCAGGGGAGAGAGGAAAAGAGACTGGGAAGAATAAAATGCTTAATCATTATTTGTCCAAGGATAACGCTGGGGTAAAAAAAAAATTACTGTTAGTGAAATTCTGACAGATTTGCAAGCATCAGACCAAACTGACTCACTTGCTATCAGCTATGACTCTGTGGAACACGCTGCTCCAACTAAATTGGCAAAAGATAATAAAAAAATGAATGGTTTGCACATAAAGAGCTAAATTTTATGTCGGTTCACCATATGTCCTTTGCCACCTCAGAGAAATAAAGATCTGAAGAGCGTAAATATGCAAAAAATACTGGCCAGGTTGTGCATTTTTAGTATTTCCTACTTGTTCCACAAGTACAACAGTGTTGCAGCAGGTCTGACTGCTGTCAGCTGGTTGCAGAATTCCACCACTGACAGACAGCAAAATACAGATCATTCGTGGGTCCCTTTTTCTTCTTTTTGGAGCATGGGATTTACACAGAGAAAGGCAAGTCAGCCTGTTGATATTCATTTAATTAGAAGTCTGTATCCAGGGAACATGCTCAGCTTGTAAGGAGTCGGGACTGTCTTGTTAGGGCCAGGTGGTCTTGGTCTCTAAACAGGAGTTCTGGTTGCACTAGTAATAAATAATCTTTAAAGATCATAGTAATTCTTGATTTGGAGGTGACAAAGAGGTGCAGAAAGCAAAGCAGTCATTTATAAAAGTCCAACCTAGGCTGGCTTCACATTTTCAGTGCTGTGAACCAGTGTCAGCTTTGGGGCATCTCCGTAAGCTGATCTCTGGAGCTCCATCAGAGCAGGGTTCTCCTCCGACACAGGCAGGCTGACAGTTTACAGAGTAAGTGTTTGGGCATATGGAGGTGCCCCGGGAGGTAATATGCCAGCTGACACAGCCGTGACAGCCAGCTCTGACTCATGAGCTGCTGCTTTGATCTGGCCTTTTCATTGCACTCAGGAGAGCTGCTCCATTTTGTTTTCAAACACATTGATAAATTTCTCATTTCCCCCTGTATTTGCATGACTTGTGTAATCACTATGAAGTGACTTGAGAGTTCTCTGCAAGTATTCCATAACCCATGCTTGGGAGTTGTGTCATCTTGATTAGGTGTGATCACGTAGGGTCTTGTGATGGAGGCTGTGTTTCTGTTCCTTGGCTGAATGAGAATCAAGACACGTAGGGCAGAAGTGTAGATGCCAGCACCACTGCCTTCCTGCCCACTCTACCAGGGCGAACGCCACATTTTCAGGTGGAATCTTCTAAAACTGATCTTCATCAGACAAGCTTTCAGTGTGAGCAGGCAGTGGGATATTAATTACAGGCCAGTATGGATGAAATAGGTGTCAGTCATACACTGTAGGCAGGCACTTACTAGATAAATGCACAAATACGTAGCACTCAGTTGTTTGCTCTCCTGTGAGTAAGACCATGGTTGAGGTACAGTCTTCACATTAGCATACAAAAGACATACAATAGGGTCAAGGAATACATTTATGCATACAAATTATATCATATTGTGAAAATTATGTCTCTGTCTTCGAACTGATTATAAAAAAAATATTAATGGGCCAGGAATTTGCAAGGAAATTCAGTTGTATAGTGTGCAAGTTGTGTGCAGTTTGGAAACATAATAGTAAACTGCCAGGCTGAATAAAGACCTTTTTTTTTAATTACAAAGTGATGAAGGGCTAAAATCAGAGCCAGAAGAAAGGACCCTTTATAAAGGGGGCACATAATTCATAATACGTTCTAGGGTGTGTGTGGAAAACTGAGGATTAGACTGAATGGGCAGCAAAAGCTGGGCCACACACAAAGTTCAAAGGCAGAAAGATTGAGCTACCTTCACTCAGAATCTACGGAAAAAACATTAGCAATACCTTTATCTACTCATGGAAACACACCACACTAATTTGTTCTGCTCTGCTCCACCTCTTAAACCACAGGTTTCGGTTTAAAGTTGCTGCAGTCACTCTCAAAAGCCTGTATGGCACTGGCTGACTTTTGTTGTTGGAGTTATGCTCTAACAGGTTGTTCCAACAAGTATAGACTTCAGGGAGTGCCTGGCCAAGGTCACTGTTCCCATGGCTCAAGAAGGACGCAAGGCCACGAACTTCACAGCCGTCAGAGGTAAAAGCATGCCTTGCCTCCCCAGCCAACTGCTTCCAGTTTTACTCTCTTCTCATGTGAATGTGAAGAAATGTAATCACGCCCCTTTATCACCAAAGGAAGGAAAAAAAAGAACACTTACTTGTGGCCAAAGGGAGCAATTGGGTAACACCCTTTGGCATCTAATAAGGCCTAAATAAAAGAGTTATTCATGTACTTGACCTGAGCGGTTAACCGAAAATCAGCCTTATAGGAGTATTTTGTTGTCATAAGAAATTCCTGATGGAATCACATAATTCTTTGATTCTGTTATGAATTTTTTCAAAGCCTGTGCACAGGCAGTCCTGATCCCTGAACACAGCAGAAATGTGACAGCAAGGAATGGTACCTTTTTCTGTAGCTCCAAGTCCTTTACTAGTGCTTTCTATTCCCTGTAAAAAGGGAATTCTTTTAACATAAAAGTAACTTTTACACAGTCACTCTGCCTGCCGTACAGTTGATTTTCCTACTGCATATGTTTGACATCTGTAAGAAATACTGTTGTACATGGTTTGAATGTACAGCCCACCCCACTCAAGCCATGCAGAAAATCTGGAGGAGATGGCAGAAGCTCAAGACATCTGAACAGAACTTTTGCTGTTAGAGAGGTATGTGGGGTTTCAACCAGAATGATCCTGATCAGCTAAAAAAGAAAGAAAAAAATGGATAAAGTATTTCTGTCTTAAACATTTAATGGTGGGCTCATTCACTGCGTGATAGAGTGGGAGCAGTGGGGCTGAACAGCAAATGTTTCAGCAATGTAATTGCAGTCTCTCAAATGTTTAAGTCTGGGGAAAATTCTGTGATTTCTTCCTGTGCTCTGATACCTTAGATAAAATAGGAAATCACCAATTCAATTTTTTAATTTGTCAGGAGCTTTCCTGTTTTCTAGTTTAAAGTTGATGAATAATTTCATCTACTTATTTGTACCAATCTTTTAGTTAGGCGAATAATAACCTATATGTAAATTTTACTATTTATTTGAAAAAAAACCCCACTTCCATATTTTTAATTTTTTTAATGATACCAGAAAGGCAATATAAAACAATTAAAAAAATAGAGAGACAATATAAAACCAGACAGGACTACCCCACAGCTCTGCAAATATCACATCCCTAAGTAGAATTCTCTGTCCTGGCCTCAGAGCAGATTATAGCTGCAGTATTAAAGGCCAGTTCTCAAGGGTCTTTCCTCCCACATAAACTGACTGGAAAGCAGGGGGGGTGGGGTGGTGTGAGGACAGAGGTGGGCACTGGTAGTGGTGGAAGATCTCATCTGCCTCTGTCTGGGTGGAGTGGTTAAAGAACTGCCTATGGATTTAAATTTAAGGACACAGTCCTGCAAGGTACCTGATCCTTATTTCAACACTTCCTTATTTCAGTATTCTGTGAAAGAACTGAGGACCTGGCAGAACAAAACCTGAAACCAGAGCTGCACTACCAGTTAACTCGGTGCTGATGTGGTGCCTGGATCCTGCCTTGCAGCCTGGCCCCAGGGCAGAGGGAACCTGAGGGGTGTCTGGTCGAGAAACTCAGGCACTGACTGAACACAGCACCAGAGCAGAGCTCAGCATTCACAGCCCAGCCCCAGCTCCTCAGGGCTTGGCTCACCCTGGCCACTCTGGTGCTGGGCCTTGGGTATCCTAGAATAGGGTGCCCAGAGAGCCTGTGGTTGCCCCATCCCTGGCAGTGCTCAAGGCCAGGTTGGATGGGACTTTGAGCAACCTGGTCTAGTGGAAGATGTCCCTGCTCATGGCAGGGAGTTGGAACTAGATGTTCTTTAAGGTCCCTTCCAATCCAAACCACTCTATGACTCCATACTCGTTCTCGACACCCACCTACTAGACCTGTCCTGCCCTTAGCATCTCACTGCTAAGTCTAGCAGCTGGTGGATTACATCTCCTCTCTGGTTTCCTCTCTCTCTTTTCCAGAGCTTGTCTCTGGGAGTTGTGTTGGCTGTCCAGAAGGTGGGAATCTGAAGGGTGGAGCAGATTAAAGTCTCTGTCACCATCCGGAAGGTTCTTTAAAGGATAAATTTTCCATGTAAACAGAACATATGCCTTTAGAGGGTGTCTGTCCAGGGGAAATATAAAATAAAAACCTTAAACTGGTTTCCTAAGTTGCCCAGGACCCAAAACACTCCTCTTGTAGTTCAAGGCATGTATTCCACGTTGGAAGGATTTTACAGACATCAGATGTTAAAGCCATATTCCATCTTCTTCTGTTTTACTGTTTAAAGAGACACCTGGCAGAGTTCTGCCTTCTCTAGCCAACCCAGAGCAGTTTTGGCAATGCTTTCAAAATGGTCTGAGTACCAGAGGTGATATAAAAGCATATTGACTGCTAAGCCCAGGCTTGTTCCTGCCAAAATATAGCATGGATACAACCAGAGTAAGCAAAGACAATTTGAGGTGATCGTTTGCAGGTACCAGATCTTTGTCACTTGGCTCAGCATGCCTAAGCCTGAACACAGCAACACAGCTGTGATTACTAAACACGTGGATGTAGCCAGGATGATTGCATTCAGCAGAAAGTGGGTGAAATCATCGTTATCAGCCCTGCTGATGGCTTTTATTTTACTCTTCTGCTCTAACCATGACAGTTCTCTCCTGTGCAACAGGGTGAAGGAGGCACAGTTCTTTAGCAAAACAGTGTGGATGGCCTATGTTCTTAAGCTTCCACGTCAGACCTTTTGCTTTTCACAAGGTGTCTGTTTTCACAGGCAAAATGTGTTGATTCCTCTGCTTTGGGAAAGGTCTTTTAGGCAACATAAAGGAGGCTGTTAATTACTAAGAGGTAGTTCTATAGGGTGTATTTTGCAGGGTGTAGGTGAGAACAGTCTTTTCTCAAGTGATTTCTAGCTACGTTAATTACAAACCTCTAATCCAACAGCATCCTGTGGAGGGCCAGTCAGAGATGGAATTAGAGATGGAGCTCTTTCCAGACCAGGAGGATGTGGATTTGTTCAGTGCGACAGCCAGTTCAAGGAGCTATGTGGGGGTTGATCTGGGAGGTGAGTCAGATATGCTCGTCAGACCAGCAAGTCTTTAATTTTTGTTTAGAACAGAGAATTAACAAGTGAAGAGGGAGGGGTGACAGAGAGGGGAAGAGAGTAAAAAAGGGGAAAGATGGCAAAGAAGCACTGGTCAGGTCAACATCTGCACTCCTGCAATGGGCTGGGCTCTCCAGAGTCAGTTTGTCAGTGTCTGTAAAATTGTGTTGTATCTTTTGGTTAATTTTTAAAGTCAGTTCTAATTATTTACCATGTTTTGATCAGTAAGTACTGCTGGTGTTAGAAAAACTCTGGAAAGAGTAAGCAAATTAAACTGAGACAGCTGTTCCAGGCTTTCCCAGCCTCCCAAGAAGACTGCCCGGACTGCAGCACAGCACACACTGCTTTTCACTGGCGTGGGGCCACCATTTGTGTCACAGCCAGACGGCTTGCATTAGAGTTTGGCCCAAATGTGAAAAAGCCTTGTTATTTGAATTGAATTGAGAAATATGGAGTCACAATTCACGTTTTAAAGCTTTTTAATTAGTAAAAGGTTAGGAATGAAAACTCAGTATAGCTGTTACTACTGAATCCACCCAGGGCTTGGAATGTGGATGTTCAGCAGGTGGGTGGTTATAGCAACCTCATCCTTAGAGGCTGAAGAGCACCCTCCAGCGCCCCTGGCTTCCCTGAGAGCAAGTGTGCGGTCTCTCCCAGTGCTAACATCGTATGACAAGTCAAACTTACAACTCGTGAGGGCAGGTGCTTGACTGTGGCCCAGGACTGTGTTATAGCTGTTGGCAGAGCACCATAATCAGAGAGGTCTGATGCCAGGTGAAATCCAGAGTAACTCTATTTCCCACCAGTAGTTACATCAGTGTAAAGCCACCACAGGAAAAATTGGCATTGAGCCCAATGTGGAAGAACTTATTAGAAAGTGTAAAGAGGTTGTAAGTCCTGTTCAAGCTGCATTTGAGATGTGGAAGTTTTATTCTGGAGCTGGTGACTGGCTGTTTTGGGTGCTGAAGCTATCTTAAAAATTACCTAAGGATTCCCTCATGTGAGTTCCTCACACCAAGGGCTTTTCTACCTCTCGGTGAACTGCAAATTAACACTTGAAACGGAGCCCTCAGCCTTCTGCCACAGAACAATTTAGAGCGGTTTAGGAAGCCTGATTAGTGTTATGCTACAACTATACTGCAAGCTGTTTTGATCTCTACCTAGACCAGGACTGAAGGGGAAGGGGGGCAGTAAATATTAAGGTCCTTTCCAACCCGAACTATTCTGTGATTCTATGTTTAGACTTAAGATTCGGGATTTTCAATGATTTATTCATCCACCAAAGGAAACTTGAGGACAGCCAAAGTTATTTGCAAGCGTGAGTCGAATTTGGCAGATAGCTTCAGATAAAAAAAAAGAGAGAGAGAAAACAAATAACAGGGGGTGGGGTGGGGGAACCAACCCTAAATAGATCAGTTTAGTATTTGCTAAACCATTTCTTAAAGCTTTTTCAGACTAGATTCATAGGCACACCTGAGTGCAGCTCACATAACTGAGGAAGAGGAGGTCTGTTGCAGGGTGACAAATGACTTGCAAGCGGAAGTTCATGTTTAGGACAACCCTCTGAAGTGGGAGATCAGGTTGAGTTCCTCATCTGGTCAAGTGAGAACAAGTTTTGGAGGGCAGCTCTCCTCCCCATTAGGGATATAAGAAAGGACAAAGGAAAACAACATGTTTTGTTAGACTTGTTTTTAATCAACTAAAAAATAGCCTCAGGTTAACTCAGGACAGTTTCTTTTTCCCAAAGCTGGACAAAAATGGTTTGCATATCTCTGCTTAGAGCAGCATTTCTGTGCAGCTCCCCTTAGCTGAGCCAAGAACAAGCACAGCCTACATAAGTAACAGTATGTCCCTGGGTATGACAGACCATGAGCGTGGATGAAGGAATTATTGTGTAGTCTTGTTCTTCATCTGGAATTATGGTAAACGTTTATCTACTAATGCAAATCAGATTCACTCTACGAAGACTGATCTTCATACAATTTGACCTTGTCTAATAAGTCTTCTTGACCACATGAATTACAGGGACTTTGCACTGATTTATTTTTGCTTACGCATAAAGTACTGTGTGCTTGTTCATTTATTATGCTTAGCACATCAGACTTAGGAAGATTATATTATTTGAGAATTAAATCTCAAACATTCATATTTTAACATAGACCTCTCTTCAGCTGTTTGGCTTCCTACAGCCCTGTCCTCCAACATGAAGAAAATCCATAGAAAACAGATTACATTGTTTTCTGAAGTCCACATGCTAAATAATAATCCCAGAGCTGTCACTGCGTATACTGATGCTATGATGGAAGAAAAAGACTAAACACTATAATGTTACTTTAAGCATTTTATTCTAACTTGTGTCCACAAATACTCACATGGCTTTATTATAATCGTACTGTTATGGTGTTGCTACAGGGAGAAGTTGCTATTATTTGATTACCTTATCCTTATTCTGTATTCTTTAACATATTTTGGTTTCTATTATTCCGTATATTAACTCCATCCCAAATCCAGAGGTTTTTTAAGGCTGGATCCAAAGCTGCTGATATTAAAGCAAAGGCTTCATTTTAACAGCCTGTGTATCAGGCTCCTGATGACAACAGTGTCTTAAGTTCTTGAATGTATTTTAAACTGCAACTACATATGAGAGAATTGTGTGAGGGCAAGATAATTATGACTGTAATTGCACTTTCTTGTATTATTATCTTACATTTCAGTTATTCATTGCCGTGGTTCTTCCCCCCACATCTTTGTTTACATTTGAAATTCTTAAAAATATCATATACTCATTTAATCAACTGCCCCTTTCAGAACGTTTATGATTACAGTAAATCTGTTTCAACACTGACTTCTTCAGCATCTCCCTAGATACCTCTTTGCATGTATTTCAACAAATAGAGGCCTATTTATCATTATTAATTGTTTACAGTCCTTCAAGAGGTCCATGATTTACCTCTAATTGTTTAATAGAGACCTCTCATTTTCTAAAATATGTAGCTGAATTATGTCATTTAAGCCAATTATCCAAGTAAATAGGAAGTGTGGTTGTTCTGCTCATTGAAAAATAGTTGTGTTTTGGCAAATGTATGGTTGGACAATCAATACTGCCTATATAAAACTCAGCTAGTCATGTGTGTATATATATCCTAGGATATATATGTATATTTCCTTGCAAGCAAGTAACAATAAAAACTTACTTGTCATGTGATTTTTATATATATATATATCACATACATATAAAACGCATATATATATGGAATATTTTTTTAATATAAAATTTTAACTATATTAGAATGTTTCTGGGTTCTCCACCTGTAGGGCCATCTTTGTAGGGCTATGATTCTGTGAGATATTTAAGCATGTTACAGTGTGGAATTACACTAGTGTCAATAGAACTAATGTGCCTGATCTTTGAGGGAGTTTAAGCAGCAGAGCTTGAAGGCAAACCAATTCTAAAGTAACTTCGGATGTTTCTTCTATTAATGAAAGTGTGAACATTTAAATGGTGGATACCTGTTACTGACTTAACAGTGACAGAAGCAAGCATGGAGTCCTATAAGGAAACTATATCTTTTCTATGATGGTAGAGATCTGCTTTTAGCCTGCAACTAATATTTTGAGATTTAATAGTGTACCTCAGAAGTGTGTAGTTTCAACAGAAAAATATCCACATTTAAGAGGAAAAATATATTTCCCTAGAAGGATGATGAAAATTAAATATCAGGTGTTTGAAATTGGTCAGATTAACTTTAGAAAGTTAGAATTTGCTGAAAGAAAATGAATTTGTACCCAAAAAGCAGGTAATGTATTAGAAATGCATGGAAAAACTGGAAACCCCCCCCAAACAAAACAACCCTGCAGGATGCATTGTGGAACCATGTGATAAAATCAATTTCACAGTGGAGCATGCAGCACTGTAGCTGAGTGTTGACAACTCATGATTCAGCTGAGACTCTGGGAATAATTAGTATTCTTTCTTCTTTTTTTTTTTTAAAATCCCCAACTCTTAAATTCATATGATTACAGCAGGAAAAAAATTTTAATTAAATTGAAGTAAGTTCCTGCCTGCAGAACAGTGCTACAAGCCATGTTCATGTATGCTCTAAAGACTTAGAAATCAAAAGACAAGCAACCTGTAAATTTTTGTTTGTGTAGACTTTTATGGCTGTTAGATTGTAAATAAGCTTTATTTGTCTCGTCTGGAGACTGCTTTATTCAAAATGAGTAACAATCTACAATACTGAGTGAAAGAGGGGAATACAGTGAAGTGAGACAACCTACAGAACATTCTATTTAATTTAACACAGGATTGCAGAGTGGCAAACTTTATCTTGGCAAACTAAAGCACTAGCAATAAAGGTTAATGAGGTAAGAGCAAAAATGGGATCTACCTTAATGCCAGTGAAAAGATCCACCCAACTGCTGTGTGTTTCCTGCTAATAAAATACGACTGACATGCGTCGCCTGCTGTGTGTACGGAACACAATGAATGATGGATCAGCAGCCAAATCATCTGTCCTTTTTCCCCTGTTATTTTTGCATAATATACTCGGTGACCTTATCAAAGAACAAGAAGGTTTTTCTCCAAGAATTACTAGTCTCTAAATCCAGTCTCCCCTGCCTCCCACTCCCCAGTTTGTCATCACTCTCTGCTCCAAGGTTTCTTGTCTGGCTATTCCCAGTTTCACCGGTGACCATCGCTCTCTGCTCCGAGCCAAGTATGGAAGCAAGGCAAGTCACTGTAAACACAGAACTGACATGCTGCCCTGGATTCGGCTGGGATAGAGTTAATTTTCTTCCTAGTAGCTGGTGCAGTGCTGTGTTTTGGCTTTAGTCTGAGAACAGTGCTGATAACACACCCATGTTTTAGTTGTTGACAAGTAATGCTTACCCTGATCAAGGACTTTTCAGTCTCTCATGCTCTGCCAGTGAGGAGGGGACACCTGACCCAAACTATCCAAAGGGGTATTCCATACCACAGTATGTCATGTCTATTATAGAAACTGGGGGGAGTTACCCAGAAGAGATCGATTGCTGCTCGGGTCAGGCTGGGTATTGGTCGGCGGGTGGTGAGCGGTTGTATTGTGCATCACTGCTGGTTATTGTTTTCCTTTTCCCCTTTTGGTTTTATATTTTCTCCCCTTGCTATTTACACTATCATTTTTAGTAGTTTTTTACTGTACTTTAGTTATTAAACTGTTCTTATCTCAACTCATGGGGTTTACATTCTTTCAATTCTCCTCCCCATTCTACCCATGGAGGGGGTGGGATGGGTAAGTGGCTGTGTGGTACTGAGTTACCAGCTGGGTTTAAACCACGACACATGCTGCTTTGTCTCGCTACCTGTTCAGAGCAATTAGTGCTGGGAAAGTACAACTTCACCTGCATATATTTGGTTGGAAAAAGCATGCTCCAGTAACAGCAGATGCATGGTGCAGTCACATAGGATCTGGAAGCCAAGGGTAGTACTTTATGGCCCAAGGTGATGTGGTGCACACACCATACCCACACTGGAGCTACAAGTAGGTGGAGCATACTGTTTGCAAAATGTGTGTTTGGGTTTTGGAGGTCTGTTCAATTCCTAGATCTAGAGTTTCATGAAATGCAAACACACACAAAAATCTAGACAAAGCTGCCTTAAGAAGGTCCTCCTGCCCTGGGTGTTCCCCCCGCTTCTCTATCCACAGACATCTATCCCTGTCGAGGCATGAACTGACTGCTCCCTGCATCGGGCTGATACAGCTGCTTACAGGGCCATCCTGTTAGCTAGCTCATGGAAGTGATCTCATCCAAGATCACCATTGGGTGTATTCACAACCTTTCACAACATAGTTAACTCAGATTTTGACACTGAAGCTGCTTATCCCGGATTATGCTAATTCAAGTGATAGTGGCTGCAGTGGGATGCTCTGTCCACACCAGTACTATGACTATTTAAGACAACAATATTTCTTGGGGTACATCCTGCGATCCTCAACCCTGTAGCAGGCTGATCTACTCTGTAAAAATTTTCCCAAGAAATTCTCCTGTTTAGACAGACAAGGAGGGTGGTGGAGAGGCACAGAAGTTTGTGCAGTAGAGTGACTTTGCCATTCCTCCATAATTACAGGATGGTTACATTAGCAGTTGATGAGTTTTACTGGTTTTAAGTTAATACCTCTTGCTGATCTTGGGTCAGCCACTATGAACTACAAATAACTTTACATTTGATTTATGTTTGGTTTGTATGTGCTTAGGATTCAGGTCAGGGCAATGTTTTATAATGTCTATTTCTGCTTACCGTGGTTTTTTTAACATCCCCCATGCTTTCTCCTTTTAGTCTTCTTGACCCTTTTTAACCAGTGTCCCTTCCTGCTTGACTTAAAGCCAGAGTGGTGGCAACAGCAGGCACTGGAGACAGCAAATAGCAGAAGAGAACATGGGTAACTTTCCATACCCTCCAACCTCTTCCAGAATCATTCCCCCTCTCAAACTGCCCTTGTAGATTTGAACTGAGGAATACTCACAAGTTATCACTGTGATGAAAACAAACCCACCACAAATTAGGTCTAACCCATTTGTGGGAACAAAAGATAAAGCACCACAGGATTTAGTGGAGCTTATCCTACTGACATGAGGAATGGATTGGAAAAAAGTAAAGTTTAGTTTTGATGTTCTGTGCTTTCATTAGTATTTATGTCTCTTTAGCACAACAGGACCTTTCTCTGGATTTCAAGAGCAGTTTGTGAGACTATATCCCTGCAATCCATTGGGCTCTTCTCAGTAGGACTGTTGTGCTTTCTTCAACAAGATTATAAGCGCTCATTTGCTTTCAGCAGAAGTTTTACTAAGCATCTATTCATATCGTAATGGATTATTGACATAACACAGCAGACTGTTATGAAGTATTCCACTATGTGTAATTAGAGAGTATTTAATCTGCATAATAAAAATCCATATGAACAGTTGTTGTCATTCATGCCCAAAAGCTGCTCATCTAAATGAAGTATCTAGCTTGCCCCATAGGCTTAGGGATGCAAAACAGCATTTTGAAAAATCTAAATTCAATATTGCCAAAAAGGTGCTTTTACTCAGCAATCCAGATGTGGGCAATCTGATTCCCCCTCAGGCATATAGACTTGAATGTTAGCTTCCAACTTTCATCTTGGATCATGTTTTTACAGCTCTGTGATAAGTATTTACTTTCCCATTCCTTGTGCCTTTGCTAAGATGCCGAGGCAGTCTACAGGGAGCTTGCTCAGGGTCCTCCTGCCAGGGCTGAGGAGGAAGGGTGAGAGAGGTTCTGTGCACAGTGTGGGGCTTTGTGATGTTTTTGAACAGTGCATCCACCTGTGCTCCCACACCTGTACAATGTGCAAAAGGTCCAGGTAGCATCTCTGTACCGCTTAAGGCCCACTAAGGTATGTAAAATGGAACTCAACTGGGAATTTGAGTGATTCATAGAGCATCCCTGGGTGCTCTGTAATGGGAGAATTTTAGGGTTAAAAAAAAGGTGTCTGATAACGCAGCCCAATAATGCTGAGTTGGAAACCAGTAAGTAGGAGAAATACTTTGCCCCTGTAGCCTGTTAGGGCTTCCTTCATGAGAGACTTTACTAGATCAGAATTTGCAAAGAAAGAAGTGCTAGCAGGAAAAAGAAGCTCAAAATGCTTAATGAGATGTTTGTTTATAAGTTTTTAATTGTTTTAATAAACATTTTTGTGATTTTTATTTTGCTAAGGAACCTCCTTGAGTTCAGAATTAGCCAAAGCTGAAGAATATTAACTTCCATTGTAAAGAAAGGTTCTGTTCAGCCACTGCCACTGCTTGTTATGTTGTGGTGAAAATCCATCTGTAAGTAGCCTGAAAACAGACAAATGAAATGAAAAAAACCCAAAACAACCAAAAAGCAAACCCAGAGATAAAACCTCAGCTATAATTTTCACATCAGCCTTTTACAGTCAGAGTACAATACAGGCATTTTGTGGTATCATAAAGAGTTCTTAGTTGTTGTTCTGTTGATTTAAAGCCCTAAAATTGTCAGCATAGTCTAGACTATTATTCTGCACAAGAGAAAACTACACTGCATAAATTCCATAGTACCTTTTCATTTTGGCATCAAAATAATAAACTCAATTACTTGAGAAAAGACGTGAAAACAGCGGGCTTGTCATGGCATTCATGAAGTGGGGTGTGAGTTGAATTATGCAGAAGCGTGGTTCACAAAGGATTGAAAAATATGTGCTGACACATGAAAGTTTGGCAATATGCAGGTGAGGAAGTGTTACAAAGCAACTTTTAAGCACCTAGTGCAGAACTCTTACTTCGCACCTAGAAATTAATGTCAAATGAATATTATTATGGAATTGGTCCTAATTCTGGTGTTTAACTGTTGAATATTTGTCTTCACAACCTTAACTATAGCTTCTAGCATAATGTGAATTCAGATGGCCAGATCATAAACTGTAGGCTCCTCCAGATCACAAGAAGTGCATGCATTTGTGGTTCTCAGCCAAGGAGGCTGGATTTTGGGTTGTACTATAATTTAAACCAAAGACTGTTAATTTTAGTTTCTGCATAAAACACCTGGAGCTATCTTAGAAGAGTCCCAAGATGTGTTATCAACCCAGATATTACTCAGCTTTCAAGAAGCAGAACTCTGAATGCCCAAGTTTAAAAGAAAAGACAAAAGCAATAAGAAATATGTTGAAAGGCATACTAAATCCCTTCATCAGAGGGAGATAGATAAAAATAATAACACTTGGTAGGTAAAAAATACGATCTGTGGAAATCTTAATGAAGCCTAATGACTCATGTGAGCTGTACTGTTAAATTTACTATCCCCATTTTTACAGCCAAGGAAAAAGAAGAAACATGAAAGTGAACACTAACATTTTCATCTTTTGGGTGTATTAAATTTTGCAACTTAATCCATATTCTTATGTGCTAGTAAAGAAAGAAGAATTGAGTTCTAATTACAAGTAAAAATTAAACTATCACATAAAGGGTGGAGAAATTTGCAAGGGGGAAAGACAGACCTCCATTCTGTCAGGCAGCTAATGATTAGTGACCCTAACAGGGGTTGTTCGAAAGCAGGATGCTGAAAGCTTTAAAAGGCCAGCCACTTTTACACCTTTCCCCTCTGAAAGAAGAATGGGTATTCAACAGTTCCCAGTCAATGTCAGTTTGGTTTTCTCTGTCTTATGGAGCCTGCACTTGAATTCTTGTAGAGCAAGCAAGCAAGCAAGCAAGCAACCCGTGTGTTGTTCTGTGCGTAGTCTTTAGCTCATATTAGCAAATTATCCTTTGGTTTCTTGATAGTTTCTTCTACGTTGGAATTTCTAAATTCAGGATCTTACACATTTCTTTCTTTTCCATCAGAAGAAACGAATATGAATATGGGGCTGTGGGTATCTCCTCCCCTTCTGAAGCCTGTGTGTGACAAAGACCATCTCTATCAGACAGTACTGCCTTTTGAGCCCCTATTTTGCTGTTATGCATTTTATACATATATAATGTGCTTTCTTGTGGTTGCTTAAGTATACTTTACCAGAGTGATTTTATGATATTTATAAAGAACCTGCATTTCCACGGGCTTTAACAGAGATGGTTACATAACCAGGTGAACATATTGATTTCTATTAGATGTTGCAGCAGATTACAATCTCAGTTTCAAGAATTCTGCTCTGTAATTTAATTGAGCTGAATAGAGATTGCAGCTATCAGGATTTTTTAATCACTTTTAAATGACTTTGATACAATTTTCTAATCAATGAAGATTACAATGTGAAAAAGCTATGCTCAACGTTTTTGCCTCTAGCATCAGGTTCCGGTCTTTTCTGTTTCTTTGGCATACTTTACCAGTATTTTTATATGATCTTATGGTCTATAGTTGCTGGGATTTTTTTTGTCAGTTTACTGTGAATTTGGCTTTTTCTTTTGAGTACCTATCTACATATGTCTTTACCCTTTCATGTACTGATAAGGAAGCAAAATTATCCAGGTGAGAGATGCACAAACTGAGGCCTGTCCTCATTCCAGGCATTCTGTCATGAAGGATTTTGTGGCCCCATCTTAGAAGCCCATTTGGAGGAAGACCCCAGATCCTTTTTTAAAGTTCTGTACATATATAATTATTTGCAAAAATAGCTTCTCTACAGAATGCACATATGCACACATAGATACATATGTATGTACGCATAATGCATATGCAAATAATAGGAAGTATGGATTTTTTTATTTCATATCAATATAAATACATACAGACACAAACTTCGCTTAAAGTTTCAACTTCTTTTTGGCCAAAACTTCGCCAGCTGTTACTTGCTTCCCTTACTTGGCATGGACTTGGCATAGACGTTCCTGTGGGAAACCTGTTTTTCCACTTCTGATGGCTGCTGTTGTCTTAACTGCCCTAGGGAAGTGCATATCCCTGGCAAGATGTTCAAAGTTGGATTCAAGTCCTCGACATGTGGAGATCACAGGTATTATGTCTAAGAACACTTACTGAGGAAATAAGAAGGTTCTACAAAGTCAAACAGCCTGGAGAACAAACTGTCAATCTGAAAGCTCTTGGAATGGTTCATGTTTCTACAACCGGAAAGAAGAAACAATCTTTTAACAAAGAGACTGCTGGCTCTTAAGATGTAGTTTGATCAGGTGTAGGTCTACAAAGGTTGGCTCTTACCTTTATCTCAGACCATGTCTTCTGAGAGCTCCTGGTTTAGATCAGCAACAAAGACGACTCTCCCACTGCTGAGATCCACAGTCGCACTTGCTTTGTTCCTTCCATTCTCATTCATAGAGAGGTCCTTGTGTGCGATATTGACTCCTAATTCAAATAGCTTCTGTTTGTCTCCTAGGGTTTACCAGCTTCCTTTGTGTTATTAAGTGACTTGGCTGTTGATTTGACAGCATTTACCTTTGTAACTTGAGCATTTCTTTACACTGATAGCCCTTCAGAAGAGAAATCAGACGACCCAACTCATGAGCTCTTCTTCATCTTCCCTGGGAGTCAAGGCTTTCGTCTCTTTTGTAAATATTCCTGGAAAAACTCCTAACTCCATAAGCAAAAGCACAAGGCAAAGGTCATGGGCTCCTTATGTACTGACCTGTCCTTTTAAAACAGTTTTGCTTTCACAGTGTTCTTCAACACACAAGAGCAGACTGAAAGTCCCTCACTCAGTTTTACAATTAGTGAGCTGTGTTATCACATTAATCCTCCACCCTAATGCACCCAGAGGAATTTTGTGTGAACTTAGATTGACTTGTTCCTTGTATAGACCAAGCCCCTTCAATCTCAATCAAGTCATTAATTTAAAAGTCTTCTTTTAATTAATAAGGATAGTTTACGTCCCTTTAAGGATGTCCACTGAATCAACTTGATGAATATCCTCTATTCCAGCCAGAGGTTGTCCCCTATGCCTTTAATGTCCACAGGACAGTATCAGTCTTTCCACCCTAGAGCTGGTTGGTCTCTAAAGTTCTTTATAGATGCTTTCTTGATTTTTCAGTTAGAGGAGTATGCCTTCCCAGAAATTTCATTCATGAGCATAGTCAGCCAGTAGGTTAGACAATATATGACTGTAGAGGTTCTTCCGTGGCCTAAGGCAGGTTTTTCTCCAGTACTCCTAAGCTTTTGGTACAACTCACTAACACACAGCTTTTCAGTGCCAAGACCTCCTAGTGCTGAGCTTTCCTCCAGACAGCAGTAGGCATTAGCTTTCTGGATTACAGTTTACCTGTTTATCCTGGTTAGTGATACCCTGATAAACCACAGAGAAGATTTCAGTGGGCACATGTGGCAAGTGTGCTGATGTATGATGATGACTTACAGGTCAGGACTTCTTGATCAGCTTCCTGGAAATGCCTCTGGCAGTCATACCCATGTTGTGTCAACAAGTGGAAGGTTTTCCACTGGGGTTCACTGAATGTTTTTGAACACGTAGCCAAAGCTTTGAAACGTGTAGCCAAAGTTTCTTCCCATCAGGGGCTTGCTCCTCACTGCCTTGTAAGCTTGTCTTTCTCTCTTCGGTAGGTTACTTGCCAAATTTCTCAGTGAAATCAGCCTCACAGTTATTTCAGTCAGGAGACTAACATGAGATGGTAGCCTTTATAAACAGGCTGCTGTACGCTACCTCTTTCAGAGTTTAGCCTTTATATTGATCATAAATGCCTTCCTAAGAGTGACAAAATTCTTTCTTAGTTGGGCAAATGACTTCTACCAACTGTTCCTAAACTACATGCTTCCAGGACTGAGCTGTCTGGCATACCTTTGATATTGTGTGTCTTGTACCAAGACAAAAATTATCTGGCTAGTTATGCTTGGATATAGTTACACTGACGGTATGAGTGACATTCAACCACATATCTCAAAGAAGAAGTTACAGATAAGCTAACTTTCCTATGTTACTTCTCTATTCAATTGTCCATTTCATTATGTTCTGCTTTCTCCTTATATTTTTGCTTTGTGGACTTGTGTTTTATTTCAGTACTTCCTTTATCATCTAGGATCTGACATTTCCAGTCATAAAAAACACACAGTGCTTCATTTTTTACAGTTGCAAATGTTAACTTTCCCGAATTCTGTCTTGTCGCAGCTTGCAGTTCACACTCACCACAGCACAACTCCTGAGAGGAGCTTTTCTTGTTTGCATTCAACACAATTAGATCTTAATTTCAAAAGTCTCACTGTGCCTTCAAACATAGTATTACCTGTGTGTTGTCTCCAACTGTAAATAGTATATAGTCTTTTCATATTCAAAGTCATAATCCAGTCTTTGCACATAGCAGACTCTTGCAAACTTTCTGCTGTGATTTACTCTTCCTAGCTCTTCTTTGCTTTTCTTCAGCTTTCATCTGCAGACTTTTGCAGAATTGTTTTACTTACAAACAGGAAGGATTTGCCCAAAGGCTGCTTTGTTATTTCAAACCTTTGTGCAATCTTTAATGTGACTTCTTGCAAATCCACTTTGATTGTATTTTATGGTCTTCAGTTTTGTTTTGCATTCAAATCTCTTCATGGATTTACAGTTTAATACATATAAATCATCACACATCTCCTCTTTGATTTCTTATAGGAAACTGATACCTCTTCAACTTTACCCTCCAGTAACTGAAGAATACTCTTAATTTCTTTAGCTGTCCTGTTCTTTCTCACCTGCATGCAGGCTATTTATCTAATCCGGCACAGATGGTCAGCAGTATTTTTTAGGCCACTTTTTCATCTTCTTGGGAATAGAAAAAATTCTTGACTTGCTTTACTTCAATTTTCTAGTGTATTTCTAAAAATTTAAAGACATAGCATAGTTGTTACTGGTTTCTCTAAGACATCCTTTATTGGCTATCCTTTATTCTACTTGTGTATTAATTCCATTGCTGGTACTACATCATCTTTTGAGGTGGCAGTGGATTTAGGGATTTAGAAGTACAATAAATCATTATTATAACTAAAGAAAAACTAATGGTGGGGAAAGATCTACGTGTTCTACTCCTTCTGGCAGATAGCACTGAGTGTAGCAAGAGCTACTTCAAACCA
Organism: Nestor notabilis; assembly: GCF_000696875.1. NCBI lineage: Eukaryota > Metazoa > Chordata > Aves > Psittaciformes > Psittacidae > Nestor > Nestor notabilis. Next base: position 47,186 of record NW_009931272.1, read on the forward strand.
GAATGCTTCTTAAAGTGCCTTTTACCATGAGTGTTATTTAATGTTCATAGGTGCTATGTACTTAAAACTGTCTCCGAAGTTAAATGAGGAAGGAATGAAATTGTGTATTTATGCACCGAATTTAAAAGCCCTGGGTTAAAAATTGGCTTGTAATACCTTATTATTTTTAAGTTCTTACATTCAGTTAAGTTATCCAGTGTTAGTTTTTATGGAGATATTCCAGAAAACTGCTTTCAGTTCTGGAATGACTGACCTCCTTCTAATTAAGTGAAACTTGGCAAGCCTCAGATCTACAAAAAGCACAAAGACTACAGGTACAATACTTTGCTATAAAAAAGATTTCATTAAATACTATATTTCTAAAATCATCATAGCTGAGAAACTACCATTTTGTTTCACTTATTGTTTGGGAAAAGGCAAAATGTAACCAGAAAACAATCAGATTGCTTGTTCCTCAGCTGCAGAATCTTTTTTCCAAAATAAATCTTTATGCTGCTTCTCTCTCCTTCTAACAAATATTTTGGTGACTTGCTGGCAAAAATGAAAATAGGAAGAGAGACAATAGTTTGTGAAGAGTCTTTTCACTTGGGAAATATTACTTTATGGTAACTGTAGTATAATCTATCGTAAGTCCAAATATAGAAGAGGAGTATAAGAAGAAAGCAACAATGGTAAGTGCCTCCCCAGGTATTTCATTGGAATTACAGCTCTCTGGCTGTAATTTAGACATTTAAACTGACTAGTTTGATTTGTTTCCTTTTAGGTTGATATCGCTCTATTAACAGGCATGTAGTTTGACAGTGTAACCAATGTTTTCTGGAGTGAGATGCAGTTTCAGGAGACAGCCTTCAAAAATATGGGTAAAAGTGTGATAGAATCAACCATATGATAACTGAGGTGTATACAGTAAATGATAGCCAGAAGAGTATCATGACCACCATCTACAGTTCACCTTGACGGCCACTGATATTTTGTTCAGCTCTTAATACGGAGGAGATGGTGTGCCTAGTCCTGTACACACTACTGCAAAATGTTCACTGAATATTCTTTTCCAAGAGGTAAATATATTTTTTAAATGTAAATTAACAGCTTATTATCTTCAACACTGAGCCATGGAGTGAAACTGTAGAAAGCTGACTACAACAGTATTTAACATTTTCTATAAGGATACACAGAAATCTCAGCTGGGGAGGGACCCTTTGCTGCACCTGTGCCTCCTTCCAGATCAGTTGTGTTTTCAACTTACCTGAATTCTAAATACATTGCAGAGGTGACAGGATTTAGGCACAGACAGGAAGTACTGTAGCTATCGAAGTGTTGCCATCTTGGTGAATTTTAGTCCTGTGCCCAGTGGGAACACGACAAGTAGTATGGAGAGTGGGGATAGAGTCTGCTGCTGGGCCTGAATTTGGGGCACAGCTGTGACAAGTTGGCTTGCTTTTAATTGCAGAAAGGCCTAGGTTACGGTTTTTTAATGCTCCTGGGAAACCAGGCGACACTAACAGTCATATATGCACCCAAGGGATTAGTAAAAATCATTCAAAATCAGAACAGAGACCAAAAACCCCACAGTTAATCTTTTAAGCAGGAAACCTCATTATTTTTTACCTCTTGTGTTTGAATGTACTGCATTCTTCAAAGTAAAACTTCAGCAAAGTACGAGGACAAGATTGTTCTTATACTGCCATGCGCTACAGCATCCAGGGGGCTCTTCCCTCATCTCTGTCAGGCATTCAGAGGGCAGGTGGTCACAGATGCGTCCACTGACCTGCTTTGGCTTGTTTTTCATGGCCAGAATACTCGATCCGTTCTCAGCTGGACCTGCTGAAAGAACTGGGTGGTTTTGCCCCAGAGTCCAGTCCTTTAAAAGGAAAAGCTCCCTTGTTAAAGGGAAGTTGGATGGTAGTGTAGGACTTTTGGCTAGAACTTGTCCATTGCGGGTAGCCTTTGGAAGTTTACCAAACACTTGTTCCCAAGCTGCATGGCCTAAATCAGTTCTTTTTCTCCTGGAAAAGTTAGCAGGAGTGGCTGTTGACATGTATCAAGAGAGAGCAAGACAGGCCCCAGCTCCAGGTGAAGCCCTGTATGTGGATGTGCCAACATAGGACAGATATGCCCAGTCCCTTCTGCACAGCCAAGGCGGAGGCTGTTGTGGGTGCCAGGCTGAGTGGGCAGCTAGGGGAGCATGGAGAGACTGGGGTAGATGGGGAGCAGAAGGGAGAGGAGGCCGTAAAGAAGGCCATGCAAAGCAGAGGAGGAAGGTGCCAGGAAAGGGGAGCATGGCTGCAAGGAGCTACCGATAGTCTCTAAAGCAGAAGAGCAGGCAGGATGGCAGCTCCGAGCAGGCAAAGCTGACACCACACAAGGCAGGGAAGAGCCGGCACCATGCCTTTCCTTAGCTAGGATTGACAGACATCCCTCGTAACACAGAACATCCAACATGAAAGTTCTGTGTCTTGTGTGGTCCTCATGTAGGACACAAGCTCTCCTGCATGTTGATAGCAATTAGCCTCACAATTGCAGCGCATTTAGACATGCTCACTTTGTCTGCTTCACGTGCCATGTGTGCAATTTGCTGTGCATGCACAACATGCAATGCAGTTAACTGGAGCCGTCCTGGCTTTATACTTAAGATCTCTAGCCTTGTGTTTGATAGGGCTGCAATCACTGATGGCTGGCGGCACATAAATTATCTGTCACTGACATGCGAGTTGTGGGAGGGCAGTCTGCACCCAGCAGGAGGTACTGCAGAGAGAATTCCTCCTGCCCTTTCCTCTAACATGCTGCAAGAATAAATCACCTACTCAGCTCTAAATGGTGCTTAAGTGATATAATGGAGTCCTTTGCTGGCCTGTAGACAGAGATAACAGCACTTTGATCTAGCACTGATTAAAACTGTGTTAGTCTGATGTTTGTTTACTGTTTCCAAATAAATATTTTACAACAAAAATGAAGTCGAAAAATAGAACTTGACTATAAAAGCAAATCTAGGATAATTGGAATAAGGACAAGAGGGCTGTTCTTTAACATTAATATTTGTATTCAAGGATATCCTACAGGCATGCAAGGGACTTTGACATCAAATTCCTTAATATTTGCAGCATATAAGAGAGCTTTGGAGCTTGCATTATAGGTGAAACAAAAGAGAATATTTGTCTGGCCTCTGCAGCACAAGTGAAACAAATTAATGGGTCTGTAATTTAACTATCATATCCATTAGCGCAGCTATTAAAGGCGGTTGCTTTTCCCAGTTTTCCCAGTTTTGATTTTGGGAGGATTGCCATGCCATGGACAACCTATTAAATACAGTCTTTTTTAATTGTAGCTTTTAGATACTTTGTGATGAAAGTATGACTCATTAGTATGACTCACATAAAAGTGGATCCAGATAACACCACTGTGCAAGTCCCTACTCTGTGCTCACCAAGCTACCCTCTCAGCCTGACAGTAACTAAGAATACGTATCAGGAGCATCCACTAAGTGATTTCTTCCCATACATGCCACATGGAGGAGAAGTCAATATTTATACCTCACACTTGATAGAATTCATTAAATATATTTTGCTAAATAACGCTCTATATTATATATTCCTTGTCTAATATTTGCCCACAGAAGAAGTATTTGTTATGTGAATCAAATGCCTGGTTAAGAGAGCTAAATGAGTACAACATATTTAATATTTATTTGGTAGCACAACACAGTAGACACAGGGGAGGTGAGAGAGAATGCAAATACAGGAGGAAGAAAAAGTGATTAAAGGACATAGACAGAACATAAATTCTAAAAATAGAAATATTTTTACATGACTACAGTGATTCTGGAAAAAGTAAGCAGCAAGACAATCTATTTGGATTTTAGAATTTAAAAGTTAGATATTTTAACTAACAAATAATATTTAAGGAGGACTATAAATGATTATTCACAGGCAGACATGTTTTGTCTAAAAAACCATTGCTTTAGGAGAACTGCAGAGGTGATCCACTTTTCTAAGATATGGACCATTTGGGTTCTTCATATATAGGGGCACCTTTTACCTTCAGTGCCAGGTTATTAGTATGAGAAATCTTTATTTTTACTTTTCTATTGGTTTAGTCTGTGATGTAGTGAGTGAAATTAATACCACAGCAAAATCTAATAACACCAACAACACCCCCCCATACTGTAGAAAGCTGTTAAAGTCGTGTTAAAGACTACTTAATGGAGAGGTTAGTTATGGAGAAATTGCTCTGGCTAATGGGATTTTGTGAGAAATTAGATTGCAGAATTTTGGTAAACTGTGTGCATTAGCCAGTAATATGTTTTTCTGAAAATAACGTTGTGCACTTGTAATGAAAGCAACATGTCCTGCTTTATTTTCCGAAATATATTCCCTGAGAACAAATGGAAGTCAGAACTGTACAGGGGGAGGAAGGATTTTAGCCATCCATGTTATGAACTGAAGAAAATTCAAATATAATCTACCAGCAGCAAGATGCTGTGATATGTTTAACACTGAACTTTTAATTTTATAAAAGCAAGTGGCTCCAAGAGGAAAATATATCTCTACTTGACATCATATAAATGTGGGAGAAGCTGTATCAGGCATTATAATACTTATTTGAGCAGATATGTTTTTGCATATGTAGCCATGGGTAGGATTTCAAAGGTGTCATTTTGGTAAATATAATAATGACATAATTAAATTTTATTTCCTTATTTTCATTCCTAGTTATGTACTTTTTCTGCTGTGTGTGTGACTGTGATGATCCAATCCAGTCTGGCCATCCTAGGAATTTCTTTTTGGTATCTGTATAGACTGGAATTCCTCTGGCATCAATGGATTTTTTTTCTTTACCAACCACGGTTAAGTGCACTGTTATATTTAATGTGGAATTTGAAGAGTTTTTACAGGATCTTTCTTAAAAAGACATGTGTACACATATGTCATACTGATGGCCTTCATATGTTTAGCCAGTTCTGCTGGTTTTGCTTTGTATAACCACAGTCTGCCAACTCTGTTAATGCAAACCTGAAATGTGAAAACTATGTAACTTGAAATTTAACTTTATTTTATGAAGAAAATATTTTGAACATCCTGAGCACATTTTGCAGTAGTATTCTCAATTTTGAACAGGACAGCACTTTACCACAAAAATATCCCACAAAAAAACCCCTATGGTAAAGAAACATCAGTCTTGAGTAAATATTGTAGTTTATGCTCATCTCCCATAGCTTTCAATTCACTCTCTGAATGGACTCAATCCTTTTATTGAAATGATGTCCCACAAACCAAATGCTGTCCATTATTAATTCCTACATACATTTGCTGTAACAAGCTCTTCTGTTGTACTGTTGGCATGTTGTGCTTCTGGTTGTAGTCTCTCTGTGCATGGTCATAGTTATACGTACTAATTTATTTTATGGATATGGTTTTGGTTTTGGATTTGTCTGTTTTTCTCTACTCCAACATTTTATGGTGCTAGGATCTTCCTTTCTCGGGAGGGTACCTTAGCAAATGTTACAAACATACATACCTACCACGTTAATAAATGGGAGATGAGTGGTACATACTGAGCAATGGAACAGTACAATCTTCGTTAACAATAAGAAAATTCTCAGAGGATATTTAAACTTGTTCTTCTCATCTGACAAATCAAATTCTCTATTTAATTATTCCTAACATCAGCTCTTCTGTGGCAAAGCAATGAATACAAGGAGGGACAAGCAGGAACAAAACAGCACTGAAAGCATTGTGCAGGGAATTAAAATCAACTGAAACGTAATGATTGTATGATTCTATGGTAAGTGTTAGAATACTGGTTGCAATACTGAATTACTATCTTTACCTTATTTAGTGTCTAGATGGCTCTCGTTTTCCTGTACAAGACACAGCAATCACAGTGCGGGACCTGGCAGAGGCATGGTAAAACCACATGCACAAAGACGACCAAAGCAGGTCTCATGCATCAGCCATCTTGTACCACCTCTTTGTGGTCCTCCAGTTTGCTCTCCCAGCTATTGCCTTAACAGTAGCGCAGTCAGAGTTGGAAAAAAAGATGAAGATGTCCCTCTGGTCGGTTTTTGGGTCTGCACAGTTCGTTTTTTTTTAAATCACACCTGCGATTACTGTGAAGTAGAAAAGGACCTTGGAAGGGTCATGCATCGATGAAACTGATACCAAATGTTCTCTTCGGAGAAATAGTTCTTTGCCCCCTGGTGGTGAATTAATTTTGAAAAATATCACAAAACACTTTTAGGAAAATTTACTTAAAATTAAAAAGAGATACCAACTGCTTCACTGAACACAAGTAAAAGTAATCTGCTGAGCAGTACTTAGTGTGTCACACACAATTAAGAAAAATCCTGTTATGGACAAGCTCTATCAATCTTTCATGGTCACTGCAGAACAGAACAAAAGGAATCAATATCACACTAAAAACTGTATGAGACCTTCAACATTTCAAAATCATGCTTCTTGTTTTGATCTTTTTGGGAGGGTTAACATAAATGTCTTGAGAACATAGCAGAGCCTTGAGAATCCCTGATTTCCAGTGTTCTTACATTATGTGCAGTGGGAATTATATTCATCCGCACAGCATCCTAAAGATGTGCTTCTCTCTGGAGATGAGTAACGCCATCCATACAGTGAGAGCTCTCATTCTGGGAAACATTCCTTGGATAAATATTTTAAAAGATCTGTACCTCTCTCTAAAAGATGTCTAGAGATTTTCAGTTTGCATACGCTGAGCATCTCAGTATGTGAATAGAGTACTAGAGTGTCGTTCTTAGAATAGTTATAACAAAATCGACATTGAAAGTCATCCACTTGCAGTTAAAGCCACAGATCATTTTGAAAGGTGTCAAGAATACATTGTTTAAAAAGATGGGATAATCCTTCTAATCACTGATTTTGTTTTGTCTTTTAATTCTTGTACATCCTGAACTTTTGCTTCCCCATTTGATGTTCTTTGAGAAAATACATATTAAAATATAATGACAGGCTATTGGCATGTCATGCAGCAAAATATTATGCATTTATGCTGGAAAAAGGCCATTTATAATGATCAAGGCTTTCATATGTTGGCTTTATCCTATTAGGATATGGCTGATAGTCTGAAGAGGAACCCTCTTTTCCTATCCCACGGTCTGTGAGTCATCTCGCACGATGTTAATGTGGCTTTAGGTAGTTTTTCAGTCTGGAAAATGGCGTGACAGGGTATGGTGTGTGGAGTAGGCAGGGGCTTGGGTTTTGGCGCTAATGATGTACCATGAAGAAAAAGAGAAAAAAAACCCCAGTAACGTAGCTAAAAAGAGGACTGAGCTGCCCAGACCAGGCACGGATTAGCTGTTTCCTAAATAATATTCTTTCATGTCTGATGGATCGTAATAGCTTTCTGTTTTTAGCTCTGTTGCTTTTACTTCTCTTTCCATTCCCACATTTCTTTCTCGTTATTTTGACTTATGTCTGGCCTAAGGTAACAGCTGGTCTACACGAATGGCATTTTCCTTACAAATCTTTCAGTGGGCAGGGTTGCTATAAAGTGATCCGGTCTCCCCTTCTTTTCCCACTGCCACACTGGATGTTACCTTCCCTTGGTCTCCACTCCACTCCTCTGTTTGTGTGGCTACACTCTAAACTGAGTTTGCAAAATGAGCTGGCTTTAAAAAAAATCCTTTAAAAAGGCAATAACCACTTGCCTGTCGGGATGGAGCACTGCGGGACCCCTCGGAGCAAGGTTACTGCCGCCTCGCTCCTCGCTTTTGCAGGAGAACCCTCTCTTCCGGTGTGAGTCCTCAAACGTTCCTGCCAGCTGTGAAACAGAATTCCTGCCTCCGCTCTGCCCAGCCTCCCTGCTCGGGGAACAGCTTGCTTTCAGCTCTCTCGGTGTAGTTATACAAAGGTTTTTTTCCAATGGCAAAGCCAGTTTAAGCCAGGCAGTTTCCTGTCTGCTCTGCCCTCTTGTTCTTGCTCCTTCATCGCAGTTCGCTGTCCCCTGGATTGTGCGAATGCAGCTGTTTGTGGGCTGTGTTGTAAATCGGATCACTGAAATAAATCAGAGTTTTTGTGTGTGTATGTGTTTGTATGAATACGCAAACAGCTTCTTTTTTTTTTTTTTTCCCCTTAAGAAACTATTTGGATCATTTCAGTCATTTGATTTATAACGTGGCCCACAAAGAGTAGAATTAGCACAGTTGAGGAGGCAGCAAACAGTGGCGTAGAGGTGGGAACAAGCACCTGGGCTGGGGGGAGGGTGCAGGAAACTCTTAAGCCAGCTTTGTTAACAGAGAAAACTACTATTACTGCACAAAAACTGTATTACTGAGCACCTAAACAGCTGGAATAGAAAACCGGTATAGACTGCAGAGCAGTCAGGCTCTCCAATTGCTGGAGATAAGGCTTTATCTTTGCAAAGAAAAGGGGTGGTCCCTTAATAAGATCCCCTGGACATCTTCTATTCGAGACATCAAAACCACAGGCTGTTTAGCTATGCAGAATATGATCGTTGTGAATCCTACTGGGCTTATGAAGTATGTTGGTCTTTCAGTGCCGTTAAAAACGCTAATAATAACCAGCTCATGCCTCAGGCCTTGGGTGCTACTGTCAATTATCGTCAGAACAGAGATTTATTTAAACAAATTATTTCATTATATGCTTCTTTCCCTTACGGTTTGCAAAGGAGAGCTTTGTGACCGAGTGTACCTGATTCAGTGATGCCTGCCTGCGTGCGCAGACAAACTCAGCGCAGAGAAAGAAAATGCCATCCTTGCCTTCATAGCTCTCCACATTCTTAAAGGAGCTGTCCGCCGCAGAGATTACATCCAGAATTAAAACCCTTTCTCTGATCCTCTCGCCATTTAAATGTCATGCCTGAGTCACAGAAAAGAATACTAATACCTCCCAACATATGTAATTTTAGACCATAATGAAAAAGCCTCTACCTTCTGCACTACTTTTGTGTCAGAGTTCACAGTACTAAGATCTAAATTGTCGTCACTGGTCTCCCAACTCACCAGTCATTGCACGTGTCACTGGAGATTTCTCATACGTGTCATCGCAGGCTCATAGCAAAGGCAAGCATTGCTGAATTTAATCAAGTTTGGTTTGTGTTTTAAGGCTTTCTCTGAAACCAGGAGAGAGAACCAATTTATTTTATTCTGTGGAAGCCTAGTGTGATTTGGATTAATTGAAGTGTTGGAGAAGAGGGAAGGGCTATAATGACTCATCAAGAAAAAATATCTTCTCATGACTTCGAAGAGGAAAAGCAGAAGAATGAGAAAATAATAATGTGCCATTATAATGGTGGTGCTTATAGCATTTTAACAGCACTTTTAGCATTTTCTTCCCAAAATTTCATTTTTTATTCTTGGAGCACAGAATGATTTTAATGGAAACATTGAAACTAATCTCGTAGCCTAAATTACACACAAAAAAAAAAAAAAAGTCCTTTTTAGAAATGTTACATGCAGTATCAGGCCCTCTCTTCCAATGGTTTAAAGATCAGAACAAAAATGAATATTCAGATTTCCGACATTGTTAAACCCAACTAGAATAATTTAAGTATGCTGACTTAAATGTAAGATATCTCTTAAATATGTATTTTAAATAATCATAGTCCCATCATCGTTACTGCACTTTTTCTCCTGTTACCCTTTCTAAATTCACATTTCTCTTAACTGAAAGAAGCCATAATTTATCTGAAGAATTCTGAGATGTTTCTTTCAAAATAGCTATCATCTGCTGTTGTTCTCAAATGGATTAAAGCCACAAGCTACCTGCAATTGGTGGTCAGTGTTAGGACAGTTTCTCTGGGTCTCAGCAGAACAGAATAGATTATCTGTTTTGATCAGGTTTTTTGAAGGCTGTCTTAACAGCTTCAGCAAGAAGCCAGACGTGGATTTTGAAAGGGGTCATTCTTCATAACAAATTCTGAATGATGAAAAATAAGATGAAAATAACAAATGCTTCTCTTTGAGGATGATTATTGCACTAGATCAACTTAACTAAGGAGGCTTAGAAGCTAATGAGGCAAGACGAAGGAGATACGGAAAATACAGAATGAGTCAGAAGGGAAGAATTTGGAAAACATCTCTTAAGAGAGAGGGAATATTGCTAATCCCACATTCAAAAAAAATCTTTAGCCTGGTTTAAAAATAATACTACCATAGTGAACTCTTCATTTGCCCCTGATTTCTGAGGGTATTTTGCACCTTTAAACTTTGTTCTACAACCTTATGAGGAGGTAACTTTTTGAATCCGAAGCTGGTATTTTTGTGCAATAAACTTGAGGCTTGAAAGCAAGGAGAACATAGATACGCCAGGCAACAAAGGGAATTTACACTATGAACACTGGTGTGCAAAACGTAACAGATTAAGAAAATAAGGACAAAGGAAGAACCTGGTCTAAACCAGGTTCAGTTACTCCAACAAAACAAAGCAGCCGATAAATTAAGTAGCCCATGGTTTTCTCTTTGACATTGTCTAGAAAAAGATTTTTTGGGGGGCTCTGATCAAGAGGCAGAAGCAATTTTGTAAGATGATCAGAATGAACAGCTAAGCACTCTTTTTGGGAAGAGTGAATTTAAAACATCAGACACTGTTGGTTAAATTACCATTTCCTGGCAAATGGGTTTAGGTGTCTTTTCAGATAGCAGAGCCAGAGGCAGAATCATGATCCTATCAGCGCAGTGGGCATGCATATGGGATATGGAAACACGAGTTTAAATATCAATCTAATTAATATTTAAATAGTTTATACAAAAGGGAACAGTTTCAATAGAAGAGAATACCTAAGACTACTCTATACTTTATGAGTTGGAAAATTGATAATGGCTATGTTGATTCGAGTCCTTGTTCTGAATTAAGCAGAGCATATTTTAAAGCCGTATCTTGCTATTCCCATGTAGTATTCAAGGCAGTGATCTGCTACTGCACAGTGATTTTGTGAATGGTGGCTAGCTCCTCTTCAGTGATCTCAGGTGCATATGAGATCAGCATGTGGGATTTTTTTTAATTGGAAAAATGTTTTCTGAACTTGATTGAGTTCATGGATATTTCTGGGATGAGTGAAACTCTCTTTTCTTTAAGATTCTCGTAGTGAGTTATTAACCAGGCCTGCTTCAAGAGAGATTAAACAGATGGGGTGTTCCAAGGAGTCTGAGCATACCAGAGGCAAGTGATTTGACATTGATAATTTGTGTTGTTCAGCCGTTCAGTCTCTAATTTCTCACCTAGCGTTTGTATTAATTTAAGCAGGGAAAGAAAGAATGGTTCAGTGAAAACAGCTTAAATACCTAGCTGCTGTTGGTAATTCACCGCAGTGACTTCAGGGTAAAGCCGGCTCCAATAATCAAACGCATCCTTAAGCAATTAATAGTCCCAGCGCATGCCTAAGGGGAATCCAGCGCCCGAGGGCAGCCGGGGCAGCGGTGGCGGGG
>NW_009931273.1:0-25109 GCF_000696875.1 Nestor notabilis
GGAAGAGTTTATGCGTAATGTCTCAATCTGTCAGTTTAAAGCCGTTCCCCTTTGTCCTGTTACTACATTCCTTTGTAAAAAGACACAGAAAGTTTCATAGAATCCCAGGGTGGTTTGGGTTGGAAAGGACCTTAAAGCTCATCTAATCCCAGCAGGGACACCTTCCCCTCTCCCTGTCCGAAGCCCTGACACAGGTCTGTTGGTGGTGGAGCTGCAGAGGTTCCTTCGCTCATTGCCTGCAGCCAGGCAAGCCCGTGGGTGCTCTGGTGCAGGCTGAGCTCCCAGTCCTCCCCCTGGGAAGTGCTAGAAGCTCCTGCGCGCACCCCTTGTTCTTGGGGAGCAGCACACTCACACACGGCAGGACGTGAGGGCTAGCGGAGCGAGGACCTGTGTAGCCCATGCCTTGCGCTTCTCGTCCAGCAGCTTTTGGCCTTTTTGACTTGCCTGGTTTGGCTTTGGAATGCTTTGCTATAGCCCACTGTCAGGAACTGCTGTGCAACAATTGCTTCCCTTGCTGGCCTTCACGGGAAAACTCGGTAAATAGAGGAAAGCAAAAATCTTTCCCTCTTTTCTCTCTCTTTCACTATTTCTCTTCCTTAGAATTTTGCCACCTTCTCTTGTAGTTATTTATAATAAACTTTGGCATTACCCTATTTCTTGAATTTGCGTGTTGGTGTATACATCCATCCCCAAGGATTATGTAGGAAAGGTGTAACACATATTCTTCATAAGCAATGAACATCTTACCCAACTTCTTTTCTAACTCTGTGATTCATTAGGGACTGTAGTGGTAGGACAAGGGGTAACGGGTTCAGACTTAAACAGGGGAACTTTAGGTTAGATATAAGGGAGAAGTTCTTCACAGTGAGGGTGCTGAGGCACTGGAATGGGTTGCCCAAGGAAGCTGTGAATGCTCCATCCCTGGAGGTGTTCAAGACCAGGTTGGACAGAGCCTTGGGTGACACAGTTTAGTGTGTGGTGTCCCTGCCCATGGCAGGGGGGTTGGAACTAGATGATCTTAAGGTCCTTTCCAACCCTAACTATTCTATGATTCTATGATATCTTTTTGCACCACTGTTCTTCCACCAGGATATGCCATGGGCCTGTGAAGTCAAACACTATTATAAAGTATTAATTTCAGTTCTTGTGTTAGTTCCCAGCCACCAGATAAGGTTATTTCGTTGCTGAACTAAATACTTTGTGCAAGTCACAACTGGGGTTTCTGAACTGGACGTTGAAAGTCTCCATGTCCAGGTGGGAACCTGATGAGGCTGGTGGAAGGGGAAGCAGGAGGAGGCTCACCTGCTGCCCATCCCTCGCTAGTGAGGATGAGATTACCTGCAGGAGTGCACAAATGCCCTTGCAGAGTAGTTTGGTTGGGTTGTTTTGTCCTAGGAGTTGCAGTAACTTTTCTGCTGCATGGTGTAGTGTGCTATGATTTCACTTTCTGCTTTATATTGAAAGCATTTATTATTATTTTAAAGTATGAAGGTGCTATTGGTTGATGGTTATGTGGATTAAGTGTTTAGTGTGTGTCAAGCTTCAAGTTACAGCCGAGTTGGTTGGTTGCAGTCTCCTGCTTGACCCATCGCGTGATAACCCCTGAGTGCAGCTGAAATACACATTTCTGCATCTAAAAGGTTTAAAGAAAGATTGAAGTACCCTTGGACAGAACTCTACGCGCAGAAAGAGAGCACGGCTTTCTTTTAAGATGAAAAGGTGAGTGGTTCAAGCACAGCTTCAGTTCTTTCCAAGAGCCTGCCTGTGTAGTCAGAAAGTTGTTTCTTGAGAAACAGCAGGAAATAAGGTAACAACTTCTAGCAAAAAGGGCTTATAGGTTATCACTGAGGGCTTTCAAGGCTGATGTTTTACTGCTGAAGTTCTAGGGATAACCTTTTGTCAGTGTAACTTGGCTTGAGGTCTTCTAATAACTTTCTTTTTGAGACTTCTTGGAAGAAGCTTAAAGAAATTCTGAGGATGTGTGGTTTGAAATGATCAGCAGGATCTTTATGTGTTTAGATGCACTGATAATCAGTGATAGCTTGAAAATTAGATACAAATTCAGGTTTGGAAGTAATTTTGACTCAGTATGAGTGAGGAGTTAGCCCTGCTGTGTTTGGGGAGCCAAGTGAGGGTTGATAGAGAGCTCTCACACTCATAGCACTGGACAGCTTATTTGCTGGGGTAGTTGTGTGATGTGTGGTAGCACTGGTAAAACACAGATGTACCCTGTGGGTTTTGGCTGAATTCACCTGCATTGCTTTGGGAAATACATCTGAAAACATGCTGCAGTGGTTGCCTGACTTTCTTGTCTTGAGAGAGAGTCTCCTAATCCTTACTACTCAAATTTCTGCTTTTCTTTCTCCTGGAAACTTACTTCTTGGGTGTGAATAGTGCAGGGCATCCCTCTGTGTTTTGTGGTGAATTAATTTCATAAAGTCAGCAGGGATCACTTGACAGGGCAAAGCGTGCTCTTCTCTGTTACGTGTTGCAATGCTCTTTGTTTCACTGCATGCTGGGTATTTCTTGATGCTATGAGATCAGAAATAGTAACACCTCGTAGCTCAATAGTAAAGGACGATAGGTTGTGGTTTGTTGGTTCTTTTTTCTTTGTATGTTTTAGTCCTTTTGGGGCATTTTTGTCCAGTTTCCCCAGCCTGCCAAATCCTTGTGGAAAAACGCATTAGTTTTGCAGGCAACTTAAAAAAAAAAAAAAATCCATATATAAGAAACCATGCTTAACACTGATATTAGCAGTAGCACATTGCTTTTACTGGGGCTCCAGTAAGGTTTGAGTATCTGATTTAACAAGAAACATTGAAAATGCCTCTGAATTTTCTGTGGGTTTTTGGCAGCTCATTAGAAGATGTGGCAATTTGTTATCCACTCGTTTGTAATGGTTAGTTGTGGTGGGTGGCGTTTGTAAAAGAGCAGTATTGAATTGCATCTCCATCTGACTTTTGTCAATGCCGATAAGTCTCTAATTCTCTTTATAGTCCCAAAATCCAGCAGGTGGTACTATTGATACAAAAATATTCTGTATTTCCCAAAGCTTTAACCACACCTTGGATTTATTGTTTTGTTTTGATATTGCAGGCAGTGTGGCTTTGAATAGGAACGAAGATGCTACTGTCTGCTAGATTTCTGAAAGGGTCAGAAAGCTTTTCAGCATCACTGGCAAGGACTTTGGGAGTGGGAATGGCAGTTTTTTACCCTGCAGTACTATTTGTTCAGGATAATGCAGGTATGAAGGAAATTACTTCAAGGACCCTGGTAAGTGACTCACAGGTTGATGACCTTAACTTCCAGGGTGAAAATTAGTGCTTACATGTACTTGGTCTGCCCCATAAATGTCTTTTTAATACCTCTGTCTTCTGAGACATTTCATATCCCTCTCCAAATGAGCAACTGTCAAGTACAAAGTCTAAAGGGGCACAGCAATTGTAGCATTAACCTTTGAATGTGGGAACTTAGTGATGATAGAGGGTTCGTGTTACTGCTGTTGCACATAAACCTAGAGAGAGAATCTATTCCTGGTAGTTTAGAAAGTTATCATGCTCTTTAATTATTTAAAAAAGAAAAGTAAAACTCAGTAGTGATTAAATTATAGTTGGAATTTAACTTGGAAGTGTTCAGTTACTTATCATACTTTCCTTCTAGCTAATGAAAGTATTCATTTGAATTCTAAACTTCTGTCTTTTCTTGAAGAAAGATTCATAATGCCTGCAAGGGTCATTGTAAAACAATCTTAACTGTGGTTTGGGAATCACCAGTACTTGCTTTTGCCATAGGCAGCTTTTCATAGAATCGTAATCAGAGAATCACAGAATGGTTTGAGTTGGAAGGGACCTTAAAGCTCATCCAGTTCCAACCCCCTGCCATGGGCAGGGACACCTTCTGCTAGAGCAGGTTGCTCCAAGCCACCTGGCCTTTAACCACTGCGGGGGTGGGGCCAGCCACAGCTTCTCTGGGCACCCTGTGCCCAGCGCCTCAGCACCCTCACAGGAAGGAACTTCTTCCTAAAATCTCATCTCAGTCTCCCTTCTGTCAGGTTAAAGCCATTCCCCCCCTGTCCTGGCACTACAGGCCCTTGTAAAAAGTCCCTCTCCAGCTTTCTTGTAGGCCCCTTTAGGTACTGGAAGGCTGCTATAGGATTTCAAGCAACAAATATATGGACCCCTTTTGAGGAAAGTCAGGGAACCAGCTTAGTGCCAGCCTGTGAAACTGAGTGCAGCGTCTGTGGACGTTGTCTCTGTGGCCGTGCTGTTACTCTGTAATCACTTAAAGCCATCAGTTTAAATATCGATAGCAAGGGACTGAAGCTAATCAATACCTACAGTGTTAGTGATTTCCATGGGAGCAGGTGTAGTCCTGCTGCAGTGATGGGCAGAGGTTGTCTGTCAGGTTTGGTTACTGAGCCTCCAGGTCTAACACACTCCACAGCAGTTCTAAGTCAGTCCCACTTAAGCTGTTTCTCCTTCTGGCTGTATTGTTGCATGGCACCATCCTCTCGGAGCAGTGGAGTAAAGGGGAAAATCAATTTCTGCTTGTGGAAGACTTCTTGTCTCTGTGTAAATGTCACCCGCAATGCAGAGCAAAGTACTTCTGGAGTCCTGTCAGTTATGGAACAGCAGGTCAGGCTGGAAGGGAGTGTTTCCACCTCTGTCCTGTCCTCTCCAGAGCTGTTCAAGTGCTGTGTTTAACCCAGCCAATACCTGGTTAGCCGCAAGAAACAGGAGGGCTCTGCTGTGCTTCAGGTACACTGAATGAGCTGAAGTTGGCAGTGGTGCTTGTTTTAGAGCCTCAGCTGCTTTGTTGGGGCTCCTTGGTTCTGGGGAGGGGGGTTCATGAACAGCCACGTGTGTAAAGCCTTCCATGCAAAGCACAGTTTCTGGCACAGGCATTGAGTACTGGTGTGAAGAATTAGCAAACAATGCGACTCAGGGTTTTATTCATAATGTTATATTGAGACATGGGGAGGCTGATTCCCACCACAGATACTGTGCACTATTAAGATATGAGTTCATTGTCACCCTAACTTTTAGACAAAAGGTATTTTGTATATGTACATAGTAGAATATTAGTAGTGAAATAATAATGAACTTTAATATTTCCCTCTACTTAGATGTATATGATTCTGCCCAAAATAGCAGGGCAGGAGATGGCTGGACTCTCAGAGATCATACAGAGCTTGGATGTCATGTAAGGAGCAGTTAGATGAAAAGACATGGTTATTACAAAATACTTTGACACATTAAAAGTACTAGTTCTCAACATCATTGAAAGTTTGAGAATTTGTTTCTAAAGAATATAGTGAAGCTGGGTTTTAAAATTTTATTTTTCTAATTCATTCTAACCTGAGGTGAGTGAATATGCTGTAGTGCTTAATTACAGGTTACAGAGATGGATATTCAGTGTCTGCTTCATGAGTTTCATCAATTTTCTTCTTGTGTTTCAGTTTTAGGGATTACTGTGAGTGTCAGGCTACAATCCAAGCTCTGAATAATCCTTGAGGATTCAGCTTTTGTTGAATCTCCGTGAATGCTGAGCTTTCTTTAAGCTGTGGTTTAATGTACTTCATAAGCTTTCAGCTAATCTTGGCAGTTTTCCTTCATCAGCATTGAGTCCCTTTCCATCTTTTTCACACCTTTCCTCATGGATTGTCTTGATCTGCTCTGCAGAAGCAAGAAGCTTTTTGGGTTTAAGGATGTTGCTAGTTGGTGACTAAAAACTTGCTTACTGCATGCAAGCCTTCTGTCTATACATTTTCCTTCTGTGCTATAGAACCATATGGACAAAGCACTAAAATTTCTGGGAAAACTCGCTGTACAACTCAGTTGCATCATATCCTTGAATAAAATCTGTAAAAGCATGTGCAAGTCCTGCTCAACTGACTGTCCAGGATATAATGATGCACTCTGAATCCTAAAGAAGCTCTGATTTCATTTCTAGATAAAAAAAGAATGCTTTTACATACTGTGCTGAGCATGTTCATATGATCCATTCATCAGTCTAGAATACCTCAGTTAGACAGTGATTAGGGACTGCCAAGAGAACATCTGTTTACACTCACCAATTCTAATGATAAGTTTGCATCATGAAATAGCTTGTGCTAGAGTACGAGGGCAGTTAAAACTGAGAAGGAAGATTTCACTGCTTTGTAAGATCAGTTTGCACTCTGCTTGCCTTGGTACCACTCCACAGTTTGAAAAAATCACTGTGCAATAGACTCCTTCACAAGACATACAGCAGTGCATATGCTTTCTCCCTCTATCATGTTAACAGAAATAGACTAGGAGTTCTTGGACATAAAATAACTTCTAAAACAAGTAACATGCAGACCATTTTTGCGCAATTGGGTAAGAGTGGGAGCAGATGATTCTCGGCCTTTGTATGTTCTGCTTGGTTTCTTGATTCTGGTATGTTCCTTGGTTTCTGTAGGCACTTGATAGTCACCAACCCTGCCTGCAGCACCAGTTTCATATCTTGGGTTCAGAGTGGAAGTAAGCCCTCACGCATCTGGCTTTTTTGTGTTGAATAATCCTCACCGGTTTGACAGAGGGGTTCACAATCTGTTCCTGGACAGGAGCAGTGTCTGTCTTCCCAGAGACTGGTATGGCTTTAACGTACCCTATTAAAAGATAATTTCAGTAAGAATATGTTGTGCTGCACAAAACTGGCTTGATAGAGGTTCTGTAACACTTTCCTGTTTGAGTCTCTTACTGGTTGACCACTCACTAATGAAGATCATAATATAGAGTTGCCTCTTCAGTCTCAAGGGATGCTTAGGCCCTTGCAAAGGGTGTGGTGTATGAAGAGTACGGCTGTTAGAGCAGGGACCGTATTTAACAAAGGCTTTAGGAATAGCAATTGAACAGGAATCACTGTGCAGGCCACTGGGGTTGCACCTCGATAACCACAGTGAGTTCAGGAAATAGTGAAGATGTGCTAAACTTCCAGAATTTTGACTGTGTATTGTGTTGCCAACAAACCTTATTGGGGTAAGTCATCTTTATTCACTGGTGTTTCCAGAATTGCTTGCCATAGTTTTCAGGACACATCAGCCTCTGAGACTCTTAATGTTTTAATCCCATACTAGAAGCAAATGGCAATGGGAAAAAGATTTTATGTTACCAACCCTTTACTGACCTCTGATACACATTCGTGGTGAATCAAGTGTGTTGTTCCTAGTTACCAGCTGAAAGGCAAACAAGCAGGCCACTAGCCTTTCTGGGGAGGTACTTTCAACTATAGCAGGAGCCCATAGAATTACAGAATTATTTGGGTTGGAAAGAACCTTAAGATCATCCAGCTCCCACCCCCTGCCATGGGTAGGGACACCTTCCACTAGATCAGGTTCCTCCAAGCCCCATCCAACCTGGCCTTGAACACTGCCAGGGATGGAGCATTCAGTACTGCCTTGGGCAGCCTGTTCCAGCGCCTCACCACTCTCACAGTGAAGAATTTCTTCCTTATATCTAACCTAAATCTCCCCTGTTTAAATTTGAACCCATTGCCCCTTGTCCTACCACTACAGTCCCTACAGTTATATATTTATAAATGCACATAAATGCTTAATAGGCACAAAATGAAAAGCTTGCTTGGAGGATAACAAAGAGATTTTTCATCACTGTAGAAACACTGAGAATCTGAACCAGTTTGCTGGTTCAAAACAGGCTGTTTGAAGCACTGTTACTTGGCTTTGGAAAGGACACCTGAACTGAACAAGCAGTCACCTGCTTAAAAGTGCTGACCACAGGTGAGGTGTAGGTATGCCATGGCAGAAGAAGCTAATGCAGTAGTGTTTATAACTTCATCCACTCCACCTGTGACATTTTAACATTTAGACTTTTGTGTCTCACCAGCATTTCAACTTTCATGTTATTTTCTCTCAGCTGCTTCTTAGAATTTCCCAATTACTTTTGTCATGGATGATCTTGTAAAACCCTCTGTCCATATACTGACCCTGCAGAAGGGTACTGTCTCAATTCTGCATCTCTGCACGTGCCTGTTATGACATGATTTGGGTTTCGGCTTTTTCTAATGCTGCCAGATTTGAGTTGCTTGGACTGAAAATCTTCATGTGAGTGTTTGCCTCAGGCTGCCTTACTTTGAGGAGCTTCAGCAAAGTTGACCTACTACAGGTAGCATTTGGGCAGCACCAAGTCAGATGCTTAATGCAAACTGCCCTGAGATTCTTAGGTGTCAAAGCTCTTTAGCAAAGGCATTACCCTGGTTTCAGGGGTGTGACTGGTGCAGGGATAAGATGCCAGCCCTTGCCAACTCTAGATATTGGCCAATATTGGGAACACGTGAGAGTTTTGATGACTGGTTGTGGAGAAAAAGCTGTGCAGGTGGAAGAAGTGGAAGAGTGAGTGGGAAACAACTGCTTCATGCTGGCCCTTGCTTAAATATTCCTGACTGTATCTGCAGCAGCAGTGCTCACTGGCTGCAGCAGTTAAAAAGTCATGCTGTGTCTTCTGTGAACTTGGATCAGGTCTGAATCTCATTAGTGTAATGTTTCCATGACAGCATTTTGCCTGTTTATTCTGTAGAGTTGCATGCAGACTTGGGATTCAGACAAACTTTACATTCCATGCAAGAAACAACTTACCATTTTAAAAACCAAATTAAAATAGTTATGCAGAGCTCCTGCAGATGGATATGTACTTCTTAGTGGGATGTGGGTCTTAACACTGAGTGTGAGTCACTTCCAACTGCTCGTTGACTATAAATGGGAATTACGTATTTCCCTTTAATCTTGCCCAGTTATCAGTCAGATTTTCATGATGAGCTACTCATCAGTCTACAAAAGAGAAGGTTCGCCAAGCACTGCAGATGACGCATATCCACTGCAAGTCATGGTGACTTGGTCATCTGTAGACCATGTCATCTGTAGACCAACATGCCTTGTGGAACTAGCACTCTTCTCCATATCCTTATGGACTCCAGGAATCTGAGTGAATTCCAGGCTGCGAATTAATCTTGAATATACCTTTTGCATGGTGGCAAGTTTGACTTTTATCCCAATATAGTTCTAACCACGTACAAATTAAAGTTGCATGAAGCGTGAATCTGAGTTGCCACTGAAATAGTAGGTTTAATTATCAAAATCTCATACTACTGGAGCCACTGAACTGCAGCAGTATTGGATAGAGATGAGCATTACCAGAACAATCAAGCACTAATGTGGCCCCATGGAAATTAAATCTACAGGTCTGTCTGTTACTGCACCAACATACTGAAAACAGAAAAAATTACGAAGAAAGGACAATAATAAGGACATCATGGTAGGTGAATTCTATGAGTTGACTGTTGCAGAGCATTTGTACTACTGTCTTCCCGAGTTCCATTTTCAATATTGCTTTTATGCTTCCTAGTTATCTCGGTTTGATTATTAACTTGTCAATGACTATTTTCAGCTGGTATTTTATATATTGCTGATATGAGAGGTGTAACTTATAACTGTGCTTAAGGAATTTATGAAACCAGAGACTGATCTCACAGGTATGAAGGCTACTCACAAGGTGGTAGTTATGCATCCCATTAATGAGAGGTATGCCCCAGTGTCTTCCAAGGCAATGTTATTGATATCCAATATACATTGAAAATGGTCTTCCAGAACATTTACAACCTACTGCCTTTTAAAGTAGTGTTCTGAATTAGGTTTGGAATATGCTTATATTTGGTACTTGAAATGGAAATGTACAAATGTTGTAAGGAATCTATGAATCCTACCATCTCTTTCCTTCTCTCTGTGTGTATGCATATACACACGTGCCCACACGCACACACAATGTGATTGTGAAGTGTGACAAGTGCTATCATAGCAGCACATCTTCTGTTGGGTGCTGGTAAGAGCACACTTAAAGGAAACCAAGAGGGATGCACTCTCCAGAAAGCCAAGACATGACTTGGAAAAATACCAGTGGAAATTATGTTTCAACCATAAAAATATAAACTGGTATGTGAGAAACAGAGGAACAAAATAGTACCATGAGATATCTGATTATCTGTGACAGAATCTACTGGCAAGCAAATAATCAGTGTATCATTTGAGCACAGATGTTTGAGTGTCTCAGGAATTATGTCTAGACACTTGAAGAATGGTTTGTATTTCTATTCTTAAGATGTAACTCTAAAAGCCAGCAGCTGATTGCTTGTGAGAAAGATCTTTGTAATGAACAGTATCAGAGAATTTTACTTGGTTTTCCACAAAATAAGCTGTCCTGGGGACTTTGATATATAAGACCTGTTATCAAGCATGAACAGTAGCACAGTCCACATATCATTAATGTAAATATATGGATTTCCTTATTTATTGGTAATATCATCCACCTAGTGGCTTCTTTTTCTTCTCAAGCTTGCTGTGGTCTGTTTACACACTACGATTGCCAGAAACATATTTGAAACCTGAAGAATGTGCTTTTCTGTCTTAAAATTGAGCAGATTAAAAAGCCTGATGCCTTTTGATGGGGAGGATCTTGTCGCTTGGCCCGAGTAATTTGATGTGAAATGAGAAAAGTCACGGAGCCCCAGTGAACTTTGGGGACTATCACATTCAGTATTTGATGGGGTGGGGAAAAGACTTTGCAATAGCCTCTATATTTAAGTTGCTTGTGAGTTACAGAGGTCTTCTTCCAGTTATGTCATTTGCTCTTTAATGATGTCATTAAATTTAGGTGCTTTTGGTGAAGAAATTGTATTTAATCATGGTTTTAGTGTGTTCAGCAGACTCCCTAGTTCCACCAGAGCTTTCTTTTCTAATGAAAGAAAAGTGGGTCATAAGCTAAAGAAACTTTGACTGCTGTTCTCCTAATGAAATACTGCAGCATATGCTATTGAGCATGATCTTTTGTATCTTAAGTCCTGTAAGTGGAAATGTCTCTTGACTAGTTCATGTAGCAAGGTTTAAAAGCCCAAATCTGCTTGATAAATTGTGTTTACTTCTGTCAGCCACCTAAAATCATCAAATACGAAGTTACAAACTTTTTAAGGTCATTAATTTGGCAGTATCAAAGAATAATTCTGGTTGATAAGAAATGAGTATTACAATGTTGGAGCTTCCAAGGTCAGTGCTTTGCTTTATGCTGTTCAGAAAGTTTCACTATATATAGATGCACATTCGCAGGGTGGAAGTTGCTGATAAATTACTCTGAAAGTTAGTATTTGCAGAATTTTATCTTCTTTGGTTGCTTCCTGCTTAATGTCAAGTAGCTTGTGCTTAGACATCTTGAAATTACAGGATTTTTAATTTTCATACTGCAGAAAATTGCGTGGTTCTAGAGAGCTTGGATGCCCAAGGACAGTAATATGTTCTTACTCTCCAAGTCTGCACTTCCATGAGCTCTCCTATAATCTCCCCATTAAACACAGGGGCATTTAAGCCAGGAGACTGGTTTTAGTGATCTGAAATAGATTGAGGTTCTGTTATACAATGTCATTTATGTTGTTACTGAGAGAATATCACACCATCAAGGTTGAGAACAAAGTCAAGGAAGCACACATATAGCTTTATGGATGGAGAAATCATGGCACAATGTATTTCCCCAGACTAGGCAGGTTTTTTATGGATTATATATCATACTTATTAATGGCTTGCAAATTACAGGGTTTGAAAAAGGCTCATTATATATATACACATATATATTTATGTGCATTTATAATATATTTGCATATATATATGTAAATATAAGTAACATATTTTTAAGATTATAAGAAGTTGGAAATTTTAACTGAAATAGAACCAGGTGATATAGTTCTCTACCACTCCTATGGGCAACCTGCTCCAGTGCCTCACCACCCTCACGGTAAAGAACTTTTTCCTTATATCTAACTTGTTCTATCTTCCCCTGTTTAAGTTTGAACCCATCACCCCTTGTCCTATCGCTACAGTCCCTGATGAAGTGTCCTTCTCTGGCATCCTTGTAGGCGCCCGTCAGATACTGGAACGCTGCTATGAGGTTTCCAGGCCTCTTCTCCAGGCTGAACAGCTCCAACTTTCTCAGCCTGTCTTCACACGGGAGGCGCTCCAGACCCTGATCATCCTTGTGGCCCTCCTCTGGACTTGCTCCAACGTCTCCATATCCTTCTTATGTTGAGGACACCAAAACTGCACACAGTGCTCCGAGTGAGGTGTCACGAGAGCAGAGTAGAGGGGCAGGATCACCTCTTTCAACCTGCTGTTCACACTCCTTTTGACGCAGCCCAGGATACAGTTGGCTTGCTCCATCCATGGCAGTGTTCAAGGTCAGGTTGGACAGAGCCGCAGGTGACACAGTTTAGGATGAGGCGTCCTTGCCCATGGCAGGGAGTTGCACTAAATGATCTTAAGGTTGTTTCTAACCCAAACCATTCTATGATTCTAGAAATATTGTCCTGAGATTTTTCCCCTATAACTGCTTTGATATGGCTGCCATCCTACTGTTTTATGTGATAAACCATCCAAGATATTTGGAGCTTTACTTTTCTTTCTAGACCTCCTGTTATTTTTCCACTGACGATGTAAATGTGAGGCAAACCTCATTTACTAAATCTGTTAATCTCTGCATTAATAGGAGCTTTTTAACTGATTTGCGAAGCTTGTTTTGAGAGCTGTTAAGTTTCACCTCTTTCCCCATACTTGAATGAATAGTGCTTGTTTATGGGTTTTTTTAGGAATACTGCATAGTTTAAATTTTCTTCATTGTAGAAACCATTTCCTATTGTAATAGAAGCAGTGCTGTGTTTCTATATACTTGTAAATATACAGAGTTTATGGAATACTTTCAAATCCACTATTCCAAAAGAAATTGAACTTAGAGTTGTTTCAACATGTTGGAAAATCCAGTGTTTGTGTGAATGAAAAGATGTGGGTCTGAGTTGAAATTCTTGTCCAATGTTGTACGTCTAAACTAGCTGTATGACTTTACAAATGCTTGAAAAAAACTCTCCGAGTTGTGTTTTCATTTTAGGCCAGCCACATCCTTTCTACTGTAGTAGAAAATGGTTTTATTAATTTACGGCATTAATAAATTTAAATGGTATTTTTCCTTCTGAAATTAGTTCTATTTTGGAGAGTCCTGTTGGCATTTTACAGAAATGAAACCAATAAGGTTTTTTGTAAATAACATTAGAAATATGCATATTTTAAAGGAATTATTTGCCTTTATTTAGAGGGCTTTAGAACCCTTCTCCAGAATCAAGTTTCAGGGAGAAAATTCTTTCTTTAATGCCAGGAGATACTTTAGAATGACTGTTCCTTTTGCAGTATTTAAATAAAACCTTCCATAAGAGTTTCTGTTATCAGATGTTCTGCAATAATGCAATTTGTGACAATTTCTTTCACGTGAGTCAGACATTCTCCGTATTTGAATTTAAACATGAAGTGGAAAATGTTTGTTTTATTTCAGTTGAACCAGAGCAGGGCAGGGAAGGAATTACTTTTACCTTTTGGATGTTTAAGATGTGCATGAGTCATATCTTTGCTGACCGTGACCTGCTTTGAACCATACTGGGCTATGTGGAAAGTTACTCGCTGCAGGCACAGTCATTCAAGCACTTAAACACAGTAAGAGTGAAATGTAGCCTGGCACCCTCTCCCTCACTAATAGGCATCCAAACACATATCAAAAATGTCTTTTGGCATTTCTGTTAGATTACAGGAGATGCATGCATATATTAAAATAAAAACACATTAATATTTTTATTCATCAGAGAGGAACTATTATTCTTTTCCTGTTCATGGCTATATTTCACTTTACTATGTGAACTTGTAACTTTCACTTTCAACTTGTGAAAATAGCTTTACTGTCTTCCCTGTTGGTATCACAGCTGTTGTGGTTTGACTGAGACAACAGCCTTAAAATGGTTTCGATCAATACATACGTACTTAAAGTTTTAAGGTTAGCTAACAGCTTGGACTATACAGGAGAAAAGAGCATAAGGTAAAGTTGGAACCCCCATGAGTAAATGAGCTACTCACACCCTCTGCTTGGGTCTGTGAGGATGTCACTGCTGGGGATTAGAAAAAATGTGATGCTTGGTGTGTGTAACAGCAAATGGACAAGCTTTGGTTCTGCTTTTACAGTAGACTTTTGTTTTTATAGTAGAATTCTGCAGAATTCTATCTACTGAGAGAATTCATCTGAGTTGTGGACAGAAATGAACTATTTTGTATGACGGCTCGGGGTCACAGCAGAAGCACTACTTCTGAGAGCAGATTCTGAATAGTAGTGCTTCCTTTCATATGTTCCCTTCAGAGACCTGGTGGAAGAAAATAATCCTGGGAGGCTGGAAATAGTGTTTTAAATCATAGGAAGAAGAAATTGAATCATCCTTCAGTCCTGGTCCATGCTTAGTGAAATGGTACGTGGTGCTTGCTGTTTAAAAATCCATCCTGCCTTTATCCTTTTCTTCCTTGGTCTCTTGAGGGGGGAAAAAAAAGAAGGCATAATTCAAAACCTCTAGGAAAGAGTTCCAGATCTTTGGTCCATGCAAAAGCTGAGAGTAGGATGCTGAAACTCCAGAGAGCAGAATTCAGCATATGCTTAATCCTTATTTTGTTAGTTAAGTCTCTTGCCAGCTACATGACTGGCTTTCTCCTTGCTAAAGTCTCACTATCCCTCTCCTTAGTAGAAGGCTTAACACCCTGGTTCCAGGGTGGCTAATTTTAGGTAAGGTACTGCACTTCCATTTCTGATGTTAAAATCATTTTATAGCTATAGTCCTTATGCTATATAAAGACTGATTACTGTTTAATACAGTGTCCACAGATGACATTGTGAGTCTATAATGACTTCAACATGCATGACAGCCTGCAGCTGTGGCTTTCATCAAATAACTTTTTTATTCTAGTGAGTCTTTTCAAAACAACGTCTTCCTGGTTCTTTCTTGTCACCAAGTTTAAGATGATAAACTGGAGATAATAATGTTTTTCTGAAACTAGTCTATTATTAAAAAGCCAGCAACAAGGGTTGGATATTCAGCTTGTGTGGAGTTGCAGTGTCCGCAACATCACTGTTTGAGAACAGCATGGTGTGCACAGCTGCCCTGGGTGCTGCCATACTACTCTTTCCTTGTTAGAGAGCCAAGATGCAAGAGATGAGAATAATGGCTGAGTGACAGCTCTCTTAAACATCTCTGGAAAGGTTCCAGGGTAAAGGAAATAGTAAACTTTGAGCCCTGAGAAGCGACAGCCTTGGAATGAGGAAGGAAGGTTTTGTGGCCGTCAGGCTGTCACTGGTCAGAATGTAAAGGAGCAAAGATCAAGCTGGGGCTTGTGCCAGGCACCGGTCAGTTCCCAGAGTGCTTGATCAATATCTATGTTACTCCCTGTTGTTCATTGCATAATAAAGCTACAGGACTCGAGCAGCACGCTGACCCTTATTAAGAAGCTGAAGTTCATATTCATGAATATGGGAAGACTGGGAGCCAAATTGAGCACTTGGTATTAGTGTGAATTTGGGTTATCTGTTTACTACTGGGGATTTTTCTGTTGAAAGAGGGATCTTCTTACAAGTACATTACTGGAATTCAGCCCACAGACCCAAGCAGTCAGTACTGTTATACAGTAGTTTGTTACAGAGTAGGCCTGTGTCTAGGACAGTGGGGAAAACACCATTATATCACAGCCAGATCAACTTGTGCTTTGTTGTGTGGTGTGATGTGTGGTGCTAGAAGAAGAGGGCTGACTTGATTTTTATTGTGGGCTTGCACGCCTGTAAATCTGGGCAAGGCACTGCACTGGGTTTCTCTGTGCCCCTGCCAACATCCTGCCACAGGATCTTACTGCCTTCTGCATGGACCAAGTCACTACCCACCTTCATCACTGTGCTTTCTGTAGGGAGGCACCTGGGTAAGTTCTACATGTTAAACACTTGTAATGATTCATAAATACAATGTCCTCTAGTTGCGTTAACATCACTGGGACTCAGCTTTTTGCTCCTTATGCAAAGCTCATTCAATTTGTGAGATTGTTGGTTTTTTTTCTGGCTGGATTTGATCCTGTGTTAGGTTGTTTGTAAGCATGTTTTGTACCTGAGGTGCCCCAACTTCGCACATGAAATGCTGAATAAATGTTTTGAAAGATCAAGGTACAAAAAAAAGTGCATCCTGTTTTCCTTGAATGTTGGAGTATTCTTTGCCAGGAATGTTGAGAACTGTTCAGTGTGCTATTTAGTTTTGACTGGTAAATAGAGAAGACCTAGCAATCCCATCAAAAGATTACAATTAAAACCCAAAAACCAGTTAGGAACTTTCAGATTAGCTTCACTACTCATTTTGTCTCAGCCTAATTTCTGTTGGATGTTTTGGGTATTCCTAATGCAAAATATTTTGTCTGTATCCATGCGTGAACAATCTCTTTGCAGTACATTGTTCAAAGCAGATGTGTATTAGCCTTAAATAAAGCAGAAAGTTTCATTTTCAGGTTTGAACAATGTGCCCTTAATATGGAATCCTGACCTTGTACACTTGGCTTCTGTATCCTGTTCTGTGGGGTTGGTTTTGGTGTGATTATGTCCTTCACAGACTTGCACTAATCTTGCAGCTAATCTTATATTGATTTCTTTCCCAGAGGTTTATTGTTTGCAGCTGGAAGTATTTTTCAGATTTGATGCTATACTAATTTTTCACTGCAAAGGACTCGCAGTGTGTGGGTTGCTAGCTGAGATGATGAGAACAAGAGATCCATAAGTGCCCCAGGCCTAAGATCTGCACCTTGGGTGTGCACGTTCCTGAAGTACACCATTATCTCAGCCACATTTCTTAAGGCTCTAAAACATGAAAGTAATTGGAAGATCAACATACTCCATTGTGTCATTGCAGTGGGGCAAATCCTGAGTTCTGTTATGCTTTTATCATGAAAAGTGAGTTGTCTTTTGCCTGGGAAAGCTTTAGGGGCTTGGTGGTAAGTTAGACACCGGGAAAAGCAATGTGGCATCTTTTCATCCGTAACAGTGCTTGCTTTTCAGTCATAGTTCTTCTTGAGTACATAATGTAGCTTTTCTGGATCAAAACTAGGTATTTTATTTCCCATTTCAATTACTCCTTAAAATGCATCATCCATCATGATGTTCTAGCATGTGAATAGCCCCAGTGATTGCAGGTGGAATCAGATCAGGGTTTACAATAAAGACATCTGTTGGAAAAATACACTTACTGACAATGTAAATGTTGTATTCAGATACAAATGTGAATCCTCTTGAAATTATGCTTTGATTTAGAACAAATGAAATTATATTTCTCTCTTTTCTCTCTCTTAGCACTGTATCCTACGATATAGGAATGCATACTACTTCCGTTGTGTGGCTTTATTTAGCGCTTGGCATCCTTTCAAAGCCCTGCGGTGCAGTCAGGAAAACTGCGGGTTTCTGTTCCTGGATTGCCCTTTACTCCATTGTCCCGTAATTATTTTGGTAATTCCACTTCTGTGAGGAAGGGAGGACTTGGTTCTTTGTGCAAGTCTCCAGTGTTTTGAAAGAAGACTTGAGAGCTGTATGTTAAATGTTGCAACCGTAATACTGGGGGAGCATGCCCACAAAAATGTAAGTAATCTGACCAGTAGTTTGGATAATGCAAAGTACTCTGAGCTTTCCTGAGCAAAGGATTCATCCTCCCCAGAGTATCTAGTGTTCCATACCCAAACCTCTATGGGCGCAGTCAACCAAGTAGGCTATCCTGCTTCAGAATTTGTTTTAATGGAATCACCCGTGGCTACAGGAGATTTAGCTGCCTAACATTTAGCATTTAAAATAGGGTATTGTAGCTTTCCACTGTGTTCCTCTTTTTCACTCCCCCACCAAAAGGCAAGAATAGACACAAGGACTCCTTTTTCCTGGGGGTGAGTGGAAATTCACTGGGTGGTGCATGTCAACCCTCTCTTCCCATGCAGTACTGTGTGATTGCATTAGGTGTATAGGCATGCAAGTGATATTCCACTGAAGCAGATTTTGCCCCAAGCACATTTTCTAAATGTACATCCCCAGCAGCAGACCTGTCTCCTGGCTCACCAGTCTCTTCTCTAGCTGTTTCTGCTGCTCTTCAACCCTCCGCCATTATAACCTTTGGTTTTTATGCAAAAAGGCAAAAAAATGGTTCCTCTTCCTATGTCCAGCAGGAACACTTGGAGGGGTCTCTTTCCTATGATACCCTGTGCCTAGCAACTGCTTGGCTCCTACCCTTCTGGGCTGGTGAACCGACAGTTAGTTTGAAAGGTTGGTGCTGATGTGGTTTTATTAGAGCAGAGGAACTGTGAGTTAAGCATATGGGTTTTGAAAGGCTGCGGTAAGCCTTGGCGTGACTATTCCTTTCAGCAGCTCGTTTCTTGGTTATCGTTGTGGAGGATTGTTTTTTCCTATTTCAAGAACATCCCCCACAAGCCAATTCTGTGACAAGAAAGGTGACCCTTAGGGTAAACATGGAGACTCGCTTTTCAAAACATTGCACTAAAACACCTGCTGAAATGATTTTTCTACACCTTTGTGTGGGTCCTTCTCCTACCCATTTCTGTGAAACCAATGTGATGTTTCAGTTGGTTCTGTCAAGAAAATGGAACAGCTATGTCAGGTTTCTGCTTTGTGTTGATAAACTCCAGCTTGACAAAGTTATAGGTAACTGAAATAGGTTTTACAGTCAAAAGTCAGAGAAAGCATATCCACTGTTACCTGAATTGTGGTTTTATATGCATAAAAAATTAAAACAGAAACCAACAAATGCTCACCTCCAAAGGAAAATCTTCTGCCACAGCAAAACATATCCTTGCTTAGGCTCTTCTGTTCAGACAAGCATAAGCTGTGCTCACAACCGCTTCAGTTTGTGGAGAAAAGGCTCTTTCAAGCATGAACCCATTTCTGGAACCCCTCTATACCCTTAAAGACAAAGATCAAAGATGCCAAATCTCAGTGAAAAGGTTTTGGACAGTATCAGTGTGCTTTGTGCTGCATGCTTATACTTGTTCTGTTAAATTCTAGAATTGGAAGGACTTCCTGTGGGTTGAGGATCCTTGCAGAGTCAAGGGAGATAGTGTCATGCTGGAGCAGGGAAGTGTCTAGAAATTTGGGACGCAAAACGAGAATTAATTTGACCATTTATTGGAAAGCAATAACTGTTCTTCATCGACAGCGTTTTCTTTATGGCTGTTCCATATAAACAGACTTATATACATGATCTGTCATTAAAAGACCAAATAAGCTTGCCATCATAGCGACTGCTTTTTGACAAGCTATCACTGAGTTCTGCAGTGTATTGCAGCATTGCAAGTTGCCTGGTTTTTTAATGATGCTGTTGCTGTGTTAAACAGTATGAGCTTGCAGTGGCTGCTGGCTTGTCTAATAGTTGTGTGTGCCTGCGGAGTTGTTTTCCAGGCGTTGAAATGGTTTGTGTGCATTTTGTGCTCATGCATGTTTTCAGTCTTTTACTGGTTTTAGGCAAGTAAAGCCTATAAAATCGTCTTACATTTAAATGTAAAGGCCAGATCCTAGAATTGTTTTACACCTAAAGTCAGTCAAGCAAGACCTGTAGCCCTTATTCAGTGAAAGGTTTGCTTATTTGAGGCTGGATCCAGCCCTGCATTAGTTATTTTCATGCAGTGGATGTACATCCCCCTCCTTTCTTTCTCCCAAAGGAAATCTGCCAGCTTGTCTGTTCCAGAGGCTGTGAAATATTGGCAGGTTTCAAAACTAAATATGTCACTGACTCTGACAAACAGTCAGTCAAAGGGCAGATGCATTCCTATCACTTCCTCTGAAACCAGCCAGCTCCATGCTGGAGAGAAACTGGCTTTGTGAAGTAAGACTTGCAACAAGATCTTTCCCAAATCGCAGCCTGTAAATGTGCATGCATGTTGGAGACTGCTCGGGCTGTACTTCAAGCATACTTTGCTGCTTCCAGGAAAGGAGGAAAAAGATCAGACCTGTGAGGCTGCAAGTCTTTATGCTCAGAAACTCCATGCTGGTGGTCATGCGACTGGCTCTGGAATCAGGTAAGGAACTGTGGTGGGAAGGCCCCTGATGTAGCAACCTTTGTCTTGGTTCTGGAGGAGCAGACTGGTCTAGTTTTAAGTTTTTTGAGTTTGCCAGTGTTTTAATGGAGGATTTGGAATTTGAGATCAAAAAAGCAGGAGTTTTCAGAGAAAAAAATTGAGCATGATCTTTATGTGCCTTAAGTCACGCATATACACCCATATCTAATGCAATCGTAGAATGGTTTGGGTTGGAAAGGACCTTTAAAGATGATCTAGAACCAGCCCCCGTGCTGTGGTCAGGGAGACCTTCCACTAGACCTGGTTACTCAATGATGATGCTGATTGGTGTGAACTGTCAGTCCCATGTGTTTGCAAGAATGTGACATAAAAATGGGTTTCAGTCCAGGTCTACAGTGATGTGGAGAGAACACAGCAGAGCATTCAGCTTCTGCTTCTTGGCTTTTGCTGTGGGACCTGGACAGCCCAGGCATTCAGAATTCTTTTAATATCAAATCAATTGCAAATGGCAATCTCTTAAGCCTTAGCTTTGGCCAGCTTCTGGTACTTCCCCCATAAACAAATTCATTTTTTGCAGTTAAAGGTGGGTTGTTTTTTTTGTTCAGTTCTCCCTAGGAGACCATACACCCAGGGGTTTCTAGAGATGTACTAGTAATAATTCTGGCATGACGTCATTTAATCATGCAGCCCCTGGTTTAGCTGTTATGTTTTCAAAGGTGTCCAAAGATCATCTCTTTGGAGATCCCCTACCTCAGCTGCAATGTTACCTAGTTCACTTGTCCTGTCCTTGCTACACTTAAGACAAGTTCCAGTGTTTCCATTAGCTGGGGGATTTCTGCCAGACATCGTTTTAATTCTGCTGTGGAATGAACAGTTCATTAAACTGGGAAATGATCTTTAAGTGTTCAGGAGCCTGGGGCTGTCATAACAATCAAGGTTGCAAATAGTACCCAGCTCTAATGCATATTTCTTATTATTTAGAAGAGTTAGGGATTTGAGTACTGCTTTGCAGCTTTGCAAACTAGGTATTTTAGCTTTGAAGTCATCCTTCAGAGATTCTTTCTTCCATTAAATAAACTAGTAGGTTTATTCAACCGTATTTTTTGAGGATGAGAAGAACCTATGTCCTTCTCTAAACCAGTTGTAACATACCTTGATACATTAATGTACTTTCATGCAGCAGAGACAAAAGTACTAACATACCAGTAAGCAGACATTGTGTGTATTGCTGGTCTGCTTGGAAGCAGGAAGGGGAAATGTTTCAACAGATTGTTCCTGTGAGACTGATAGCCAAATGCTACGGATTTTCAGAGCTCTGCTTTAAATAACAAGTGCTCTAATTGAGGGCATGTTCTTTTTAGTGTGGTGGTTTGTTGTTTTTATTTTCAAGACAGAAGTTGAATTTTAGACTTCCATCTGTAAGCATTTGGATTCATTGCTGTTTGAGTTGTGAAGGGTGCATGTAGCGCTTTGGGAGTAGGTAGTGTGTAGAAATAGATAATAAGGAATATAAAGGGTTGGGGCCTGGAGGTGAGTCAGATGAGTTATTGTGATACACCCCTGAAGTAATTCACTCAAGTTGGGAGGAAATGCAATAAGTCATGTATATCCATGGCTAGATTGATGCTGTGTGTCTTGCTGTCTGTCACACTATGTTCATTGCTGCTCTTTGAGCATAGAAAGGGAACTTTGAATCTATTTAAAGAATCCTGATAAATATCTGGCTAACATAAATGTGCCTTAAGCCTGAAACAAGATAGAGAAGGGCAGCAGGGATGTCATAAACAAATCTTGTCGATGTAAACTACAGTGATTGCAACGTATCAAGACTGATTTTTAGGGACCTCCATTATTGTCATCATTTAAGCCCACGCAGCAACTATGTACCATGCAGAAGCTCACTCACACCCCCACTCCCCACAGAGATGGGGAGGAGAAACGGGAAAAGGTAAAACTCGTGGACTGAGATAAGAATGGTTTAATAATTGAAACAAAGTAAAATATAACAATAATGATGATAGTAACAAATCTAAAACCAATAGTAATTGTAATGAAAAGGAGAGACACAGAGGGATAAACCCCCCAAAAAGACAAGTGATATCAATATAAATGCTCACCGGCCTCTGACCGGTACCCAGCCTGACTCAAGCAGCGATTGGTCTGTTCCAGGGATCGAAGGATTCCGGGTGGAGAAGGAACATAAGCCATGCGCACACCCCAAACTGCTAGAAAGTTTATTACAAGATCTAAAATAGATGTAAAATCCAGAGATATACCAAGCTAGAAAGAGATAACTAAAGGCTACCAAAGAATAGATTAGGCACAGTTCTTACTGACGCACACACTTGTCCGATGACCAGGAGGCCAGCTCCGAGGTGCATTGAGAGCAAACAGGGTGGCAGGCACATACTTTTTGCAGGCGTCCCCATGGAGGTGAGGTCGACCATAACAGGTAGTTGGATCCACCTCCTTCTTCTCCGATCGCTCTCGAACCCCCGGCCTTTTATATGCTAAAAAACTGCCGACTCATCCCAACGCACGGGGCCAGCCTGCGCCAGGAGCAGTGGCCTGGTTGGCTCTTTGCCGTGCACGCTCAGTGCAGGTAGTTGGGGTGGTGCGCCACAGACTGATTCCAGTGTTATACCCGTCTAATACAAGTACGTGATGCTTTTTATCTTGATCAGGATGGTCCACCATGGACCAGTTTTTACTGTTGGACACATCTAACACATACCACCGCGTGGTCCGTGTGTGGACCATCTCGGAGTCAAACTAAGCATCTCCATCTGCGAAGAATTTCTCTCCTCCCCTTCCTTCTTCATCATCACCTCAGTAACCACTCCAACAAACAGATAAAGAAGCGGAGTGTTGGGAGTGGGCCGCCACAGACCAGTTCCAGTGCTAGACCCGTCTGACACATGGTCCCTTCCAGGTGACTCCCCCCAGTTTATAAACTGGGCATGGCGTGCTGTGGTATGGAATAGCCCTTTGGCCAGTTTGGGTCAGGCGTCCTGTCTCTGTTTTGATTCGTAGACCTTGTTAAGAACTCGCCAACAAAGCTTAAGTTGACAAGCAGGTATTCTTTATTGCAGCGCTGGGAGACACAGGGGATATCTCCTCCTAATGTGTGTCTCGTTTAAGCATCAAACAGACCGTGATTATATTGTTGCTTAACATACATATGCATTACATTTCCGATAGATGTCGTACCTATGCATTAGTTGTCCGAGAGCTGTTTTACATAATTCCACGCCTATTTTCGCATGCGCATAACAACGTGGTAGTGGTCTTCGGTGGTCGTTTACTTCTTCCAACGATCTTCATTACTTGGCCATTCCTTGAACCCTTGTTCTGGAAGTCTTTGAAGCATGCGCAGTAGATAAATGCTTACACCAGCTTAATTAGTTCGGTAACACCCCTGACAGAAGCGAGTGATTTCTCCTCGTCCTTCTACTTATCAGTTAACTTCGCTACAGCACCTCCTGAACATCTGCTGGTTTCAGATACTCCTGAGCTACAGTCCTGTTTTGGTTACAATAAATTTTGTCCGAAGGTCATAAGGTTCTGAAATGGTCAGCTACAACGATTTATCTTATACAAGGATCCTTTTATGTTCTTTTAGTTGGGCTTTTTAGGTTTGGAAAGTTTTGTTGTTATGTACAAAGCCACCAAGCTTAAAGTTACTTAAAACTGAATTTTCTTATTTTACAAAGGATTATATTTCATTTTGTACTTCCTTGTCTCAGTTTCCTCCCGGCTTGTGCCCTTCCTCACTGGCAGAGCATG
This sequence comes from Nestor notabilis, assembly GCF_000696875.1. Lineage (NCBI taxonomy): Eukaryota > Metazoa > Chordata > Aves > Psittaciformes > Psittacidae > Nestor > Nestor notabilis. Next base: position 23,747 of record NW_009931273.1, read on the forward strand.
AGGCTGAAAAGTCCTTGATCAGGGTAAGTGCTACGTAGCAACAACTAAAAACATGAGAGCGTTATCAGCGTTGTTCTCAATCTAAAGCCAAACGACAGCACTGTACTAGTAGGAAGAAAATTAACTCTATCGCAGCAGAAATGAGGACAATTATGTACAAGATCTTTCAAAAGATTGTCAGAGAATAGTATTTTTCAGCAAAGACAAAAGTAAGTGACGCGCATTTTAATAGGGAATGGGGGATGTTGGGAAGGAGATTCTTCTTTCTCTGTTAACACCAGAAAAAAACCCCACCTGACTGTTTCAGGAGAGGAGGAACTTGGTACTAAAGTTTTCAGACTGCTTGAACCTCACTGGTGAATAGGAATGCATTACATCTTTTACCTTTCAGTTCAAGGCAAACTTGCCAAGGTTTTATTCATTGAGAAGAATCACCGTAGATTTGTATTCAGTAGGTGATAAAAGGGTGCTTGTTTCTCCCATTATTGAAACTGATGCAGGAGATTGGCTTTGCTGTTGAAGAAGTAATAGTTTTCTTGAATGCTCTGTATTTACATGTCAGGTTCCTTAAATCCCAGAGAACAGTTTGTGTATATCAGAAAGCTATAAGACATCTTAATCTATATTATTTTTAATACTTTCATTAACCCACAGTTTTACTACAGTTTTGATAACTTGCGTATTTGAGCTTCTGACTGAAACAAAATTGTTGAGTTTATCTTAACTTGTCAAGACAATCAGTATTTCCAGTGACTGCAGAAGCTTTTGATCTCTAAATTCACACTGCCATTTCACTTTCCTTTCCTGCAATGAGACGAATGTTAACACCTTGGAGGTCATGATTATTTTATTTGTTGTCTGTTTGTCAATGATCACTGTCCATATTATCTGTTTCTATACACTTTTAATATGTTCTTAGTGCGTTTGTAAGCCCTGGCTATCTGCTAGAGTGCGGAGTAGATGATGTATTATTGCACTGATGCAGTGGGTGCAGCTGACCCAGAGAAATACAGGGGTTTTAATGGCAGGGCTCTGTCTGTAAGGATCTAACTTGATCTGCTACTTGCACTAAAAGCACAGTACGAATGAGCAAAGCCAGTTCAGCAAACTTACGTTCAAGTGCAGTGTAGGTCCTTATTCTTGCACAAAATCTCTGATAAGCAGAGGAGATGTTATACTGATGTAGTATTTACTGTAGCCCAGTGCAAATCTAAGGTGTCTATGTGACTATGAATTGTGAACTGAAATAGATTTATTGTGAACCAATGGTCTTAGTCTCTATCAAAGTGACACGGCAAATATAAATCATAGAAACTATCTGCTGGCTTCTCGTTTATTTGCTTCAGGGGAAACTTTCCTGCTG
>NW_009931273.1:25140-55754 GCF_000696875.1 Nestor notabilis
ATATTTATCATGTTTTTCTGATACTTTGTGGGCTCCTAGCTCCAATCTGTGATCATTATGGTGATAGTATTTCAAAGTCCTGTCTGAACGTAATGTCAGTGTGGACATTACACGTGTCCACATGTTGGACAAGTAAAAACATGTGAAGATCTAAAAAGTTACTTTTGTCTCTTCCCCTGAGAAATGTGAGTGTAACTATTTTTATTGAAATAAATGCCATTTTAGCGAAAGTTGAACAAGTAAAATAAAGTTTGAAAACCCAAACCTCTTTTCCCTTGTCAGCCAGTATGTGAATAAACACTCAATAGCAATAAATAAGCTGCTTTGTTGATGAAAGGTCATCATAAGGCCTTTCAGGGAAAATAATTGTTTAAAGTATGATACAAAGCGACACTAAATTCCCGATAAACAGTATTTGAAAATAATCTGTATAAGCTATCTTGGGTGGCAGAAATTGTTTGCAGTGGCCATTACATCTTTAAAATGGAACCATCTTCAATGGTGCTGCTTCTGCTCTGTCTCAAAATGTTAATAACTGTAAAGAACTTTAAGGAGGTGGAGAACAATCCTCTGTAAGTAGGTTTAATGAAATCCATCTGCTGTTTTGATACACTGGTAGAGAAGCCTTCTATTTCCTGGCAGCCCAAGGGAGATTTGATATTTATCACCATACAGAAGTGTCTTTTCATGCTGGATTTCTTAGATTAGGAGACATTGTGTTTGCAGTAATATGCGGGAAAGGAAGCAAGTCCCAGGTGGAGGCACAGGGCTCTGTGCAGAGGCAGACTGACTCTCTTTAGGAACATGTTTAAAATTATTAGAAATAATTTAGAAGTTCCAAAATCACCAAAAAAAGCCCCCAAAACCCAAACTATTGCAAAGACCAGTTCATGATTACTGGGGTATTAAGGCACTGCATTAGTTCCTTTGTTCTTCTGTAGGCAACTCTTTCATCAAGCAAAATAGATTAAGTCAATTCAAATAAAATACACTCTGTGCAGACAACTTCCTGCACAATTCAGTTTCCTTAAACACTTGATTAACAAGCATTAATATTATCTCTTGTCACTTCAAACAACTTAAATCCTTTATTGCTTTCTTTGTTTCGAAATGACTTCAAGCAAGAAAGGCAGGAATAGTGTGTAAGTGTCAAGGGTTGAGCTGAGCTTTTGTTTGCAGCTCTGCCTGTGGATTTGCTGGATGAGATGCGTTTGCTGAGCTTCTGCTGTTCCCAAGTGCTGAAGAGAGATAATCATCTGCATTGTTTTCTTTGAGACTTGGTTTGCTTCTGTTCACACAACACTGTGATAGCCTTGAGTAGGTAGTTCTGTGGCAGTGCCAATGAACCTGTAAGATGTTGCAGTGATAATTATAAATTGCTTTGACAGAGCAGGGGCAGGTCAGAGAATGATAGCTAAAAAACTTGATCATCAGTGCTGGACTGGCATCAGTTCTTGTCAGAATTAGACTGCTACTGGCCCAAATACAGTGGTCAAAGCTGGTAGGGCGAAGGTGGCCATCTGTGAGACAGTGTGTGATGGGAGCGCTTGTCCTGATTCTCTTTGGGTATCTCCCATGCTCTGCAGGCCAGATGATGAGTTTGTCTTCAGTTAGAAAGTCTCTCCTCTCTATTTGTCATTAGGAGAATTTTTGAGATGCTGCTCCTTGCTAAAATCTTTAGGATGTAGCAAGCTGTGCCTGACGTTGTCCCGGGGAGTGCTCACCTGCCCCGGTGGGTTGCTGTATTTCATGTTCTCTACTCACTGGGTCTGTAATGTCAGTCATTCCCACAAGGTGGACTGGGGACTAGCATAAGAATGATCTTCCTCACTTTCCCCTTTACCCATTTCATGGCTTCCTCTTGTGACAAAGCGAGTCCATCCAGTTTGAAATCTTCTGCAGTTGTTTGAAGTAAGTTAACTCCAATGCTTCTTGTTATTAACTATGTAAGACTAGTGTCAGCTGGGGCCCGGATAGGCCCTTTGCCAGTGCCGAAGTGCACTTTTGGCAGCCTAACCTCTCATGGTTCATGATTCTGTTTCTCATCCACATACCTCTAATGACTGCACGGTAGAGAGCTCCCTTGCCATTACTTTATTTTACAGCAGAGATCAGACGCTTCCTTACTTGAGAAAGTTGGATTGCTGCTTCCTCCCTCCCCCCAGACTTCCACCCAAGTAAATTTATGGGCATGCCAGAATGGCCTTTCTTTTTCAGAAGTGCTATAAGCTCCTGGTCCGGTGGATGTTAACAGTCCCCAGGAATCCAAGATAGATTGTATGGAACCATCCTATTAAGTTTACCACAGCTCAGCTATACAGTTTTTGCAACAGTAACTATAAAATCAATATGGAGAAGAATATAGAAATAAGGAATGTGAGCTTACTTCAAATGAGAAATTACCCTGGAAGGCGATAACTATAAAAGGACCTAGGGGTGAGAGTGTATGAGCAATGGAACATATGCTCTCTGTGTGATGCTGGAATCAAACAAGGTGAGATGCTTTGCAGGGGGATAAATTAGGGAGTAGTAAATAGGAGTGAGCAAGGAAGAGATTCGTCTCTTTGCAGCACTAATGAGAACAGTGATACTGGTATACAGCACCAAGTTTTCAGTAGATTTTTATACTGTTGTGACATGCAGTTGATGATCTAAAAGGAAAAAAAGGTCTGACATTTCTGAAGGCAGATGAAAGTTCATTGTAGTGAAAGAAGAATCAGACTAGCACTTTAAAATGCATGGAAAAAGGAAAGAGAAAGTGAGAAGTGACACAATATCTATAAATCTGAAAGGAGCAACACCAATAAAAACCGAACAGTCCACCCATAGATCACCAAACCACTTCAGTCTGGTGGTGCCCAGACGCTGGAAGCTGCTAACAATCACTGACAATTTTGTCTTGCAATCTTTTTCTTATGTTGTGTTGTTTTGGGTTTTTGGTTTGGATTCCCCTCCCAGACCCCGTCCATTGCAGTGTGGTAATCAACCACTGGAGCTACTTACCAGGGAAGTTGAAATTCTTTCCATAACCTCACTGTTGCTTTAAATCAGGACTGATGACATCTGTGGAAGATGGGGTTTAGCAAATGCATATTACTGGATTCAGTGCAGGGGCAACTGTGTGAAAGAGTAAAGCCTTTTGCCTTGCAGGTTAATGAGCTTCTCAATTTATCTGTGCATTCAGAGCTGGCTTGACCTTTTTTGTCACATCAGCTTTATGACCTGCCCCTCACTGCTAACAGTTCAGGTGTTTTGTAGAGTAACAGCTGATTACAGGAATTTATCAACTCTCTAAATGTTGGGGTTTTTTGCTGCCTTTCTGCTTGTAGTAACTGTCTAGAATGATAAAATTAACTATATATATATCTTTCCCTGTTTAGTTGAGCGTACAACAGATGTTCTCATGACTACCTGCTCGCTGTAGTGCAGAATAACTTCACTTGCTGGATGACAGGGAGTTTGGAACTAGATGATCTTAAGGTCCTTTCCAACTTAACTATTCTATGATTCTGTGCTGCTTGAATGTGCATATACACACATGTGTATGCATCTTAAAAACATAGGAAGATGTTTTTAAAAACAGACAAACAAAATATATTGGTAGACTGTAGGGGTAAGGGCAATTATTAAACCACCTACCTCACTTTTAACCTGACTACAAAGTTGAGTTCTAGCTGCCACTTCTCTCAGTGATACAATTCCTGAATTCCTGCTGTTCTGTAATATGCTCTTGGAGGCCTTAGAGTCCTCTGAACACCAGATATTGGCCATATCATCCTTAAAACCAGGTTTTGAGTGAGGCACGTGGGGCTTGTCATAAAAATCACGGTTTCAGTTCTTTTATTTCAGTTGATTTTACGCACCAGTGATCCCTGTCACTCTTATCCTTCCAATTTGGGGTTTATATATTAATCTCAAAGCAAAATTCCTATTAAACTGATGAATTTCAAGGACAGCAGTGAGTTTTGTTCCTGGGCAATGCTATATGAGGTCACTAAAAGCTATGTGAACTGTTTGGTGGCCATGAGCCAGGTATTGTAGATGAGATCCTTGGCTGGTGTAAATGACTTCCACACTTACTGCATCGCTGATATGAATGGAACTATGATGCTTTGTAATAGCTGAGGATCCAAGCTCTCTCTGTAAATCACAGAGCCTGAGAAATTTTAAACAGTTATTCATCTGAAAAAAGACTGAATTTTATCAATCTGCTTACTGTAGCTCTTCTGAAGAGCTGCCATGAACTAATTATGAACTACAGTATGCTTAAAGTGAGTGGCCTCATAACCTGATTGATCACTGAATTTTTTCTTTCATATGTATGAGAGGAGGAGTCCTTTGTGTCCCTCCAAATTGCTTTCCTCACTGAGCTATGCATTGCCATCCTTGCCACACAACAGCAGAGACAAAAAAACCTCTTAATGGGTTTGAGTCCTTAGTCACCATGGATGAATTTCTGGTTCTCTGGAGATATTTTTTGAGGGAAAACAAAGGCATATAATTTCTAGTTGGTTAGTTCTGTTTGACTAGTATGATATTGCTTGTTTAGTAGAACCACAAAATGGTTTGGATTGAAAGGGACCTTAAAGCTCATCCAGTTCCAACCCCCCTACCACAGGCAGGGACACCTTCCACTTGACAAGGTTGCTCCAAGCCCCATCCTAGTTTGTTTATTTGTGCAAAAAAGGGGCATGAAAATGACATTTATTGGAAATCTGTTGACTGACTTGATAAAATTTGATTTCCAACACACTGGAGCATTTTCTGGACTGTGCACAAAGCTGATAGTTTGGCACAGGTTCTGCTATTTTCTACCCAAAAAAACTATTCCTCTGCTTCTGCTCCCTATCAAAAATGCTGTTTCTAGAGGAAATAGTTACTATAAATTTGAATAGCAAGCTATTGTCGTTTTTTTTTCAGTAAACATGAAGTGAATATTTATGAAAAATCTACCATTGAGCTAGCTATTTGTGAACAGCTTGCAAATACAGATAATGGGAACTAATGCAGCTCCAGCTTTTTATTCAGCAATCTGGCCAGTGGCAAAACTTTTTTCTTTGTGTTTTGTAGAACTTCATTTTCATTGTATGCATCACGAGAGATCATCCCCAAATTACTATTTTCTGAGCAAGTCCTTGGGGATCAAACCTACCGAATTCCACCACCACACCAGAAATCCCTCTGACCATCTGTCAAAGCCAGTGTACATTCATTATAACAGATCTTTTTTGCATTCAGCTAGCCCTAGGAAAATAATTACAGTGGCTTCGGGTTATAGCATAAAGATCTTTCTCTTTTTCTCCTCGTTGGTCTAGTGAGGGAATTTAAATGTGCCTATTCCTGCTAAAAATGGTTAGTGGTTCATTAGTGGAAGAGGGTTTTTCTAACAGATGACAAGTATGTTTATTGCAGCTAACTTGAAATTTGTAGGGGCTATTCTCTGAGATTTATAGGAAACTTATTTCTATGGACTGCTTCACAGAAAATTATGTCAGAGTCTGTATCATCCATTGCTTAAAAAATATTATATTCTGGTAATAACCACTCACTTGCCAGCGTTGCAGATAACACTGTTTTTTAATTTGGGGTAATAAAAATAACTAGACACTTCTCTACTAATTTGCACTGTAACAAGATACGCCCACTTTTCTTAAACAAGCCCATTCGGTTTGTCTATGGGTGTTTCTGTTGCTTGGTTTTGGTTTTTGAGATGTTCTGGCTTTGTTGGATAAAAGGGATATTATACTCTGCAGCGTTGATAAAACCTCATAGATAAAAAGAGCTTCAGCCTCCTTAACTTGATTCCCTTTGTGCAGAAGGGTTAAATATTTGTTGATGTAACAAATAGAGAACCAGCATGACTTTCTAAGCCCAGTGGCTCTGGTGGTTAGCTGGGAGATAAGGAGACATCCATCCCCCGCGTCTGTGCTGTTCAACACTTTCTTTTACATTAAGCATTCAGCAGAGCAGCACAGAAAGCTGTGTTTCCCTGGAGAATAATCAGATACCCAAACCAGTGGTCTGTGCATCCTTTTTCTTCTTTTCTTGGCTCAATGCATACTTAATTCATCCCTGTGAAGCAGTTTAACTTCAGTAGAAAAGATTGGTATCATTGCCTTTTCTACCTCAGGCTGTCCTGTACCTGGAGGTTTAAACATTTCATGTGGCAGCTTAAATAAGATAAAGGATGGAACTGAGCTAGTCTGCCATTATCTTCTGACACTGGTTTAATGCTGGCAGTAAGAGGGATGAAAAGACAAGAAAGCAGCATCATTGTGACCCCTTTCTCTGGCACCTCGTCCACCAGATACGCTTGCATGTCAAGTGCCAAATGGGGTCCTGCAAAGGCAGTGCATGCCAGAGAGCCCAGTTCAGCCAAAGCTGGATTTAGAAACCCAGGTCCTTGCTGGTGGGCACTGTCAAGACTTTTGTAGGTCTTAGAAATGCTTAAGACAAGGTTTTATGTGTGTGAAGAGTCTTACTATGGAAAATTAACATGGAAAGGTGGGAAGAAACCTCTGCATGGATTCACTTTGTAGTGTTTGAACCTCATTTCTCTCAAACTTAACCAGGGATATTTAGGTTAGATATTAAGGAGTAAATTCTCTCCTGTGAGGATGGTGAGGTGCTGGCACAGGGTGCCCAGAGAAGCTGTGGCTGCCCCATCCCTGGCAGTGTTCAAGGCCAGGTTGGACACAGAGGCTTGGAGCAACCTGGTCTAGTGGAAGGTGTCCTTACCCGTGGCAGGGGGTTGGAACTGGATGAGCTTTAAGGTCCCTTCCAACCCAAACCAGTCTGTGATTCTCTGATTGTGATTCTCTGATTATGTTTCTATGAAAAGCTGCCTATGGCAGAGAGTTGGAACTCTATGATGTTGAGGTCCCTTCCAACCCAAACCAGTCTGGGATTCTATGACTCCCTACCAAGGGAACTCCTGTCTCTGTGTGCTTTAGGGAGAAGAGGAAAATAAGACAGGAATGTTGAGACTGTCTTTGGTTCTGTAGCACGCAACAAACTGGGTTCTAGTTCGAGCTGGCTGGTGTACTCTAACTATGTAATACTTGAATAACTATAGTAAAGTGTGTTTTAAAACCTTTTGCAAATTGCATTGCTTTTTCTTAGCTGTGGGAGAAGAGATTTTTTTGAAACCTCAGACTCAAGATAGAACTTCTCAGCATAAACTCAGTTGTTAAATGATCAGGGAAGGATATAACAAGTTTAACAAGTTTGTCTGGGCTGGAGTCAGTTCAAAGGTATGACTGAAAGCAGATGCTGTGGATGGACAATGAGGACCTCAGAAAGGCTGTTTGATTACAGCACTGAGGTGAGTCCAGAGTGCACAAACAGTGAAGAAATGTTTTTGTTTCTCCTGTATAGTTCAAGAACAAAACGTTCACATTGTCAGAGGTACAGGTTCCAAGAGGAGGATCCTGAAAGGACAAACGAGTTTTGCTGACCAGGAATTCCCCTTAGATTTCATTTTGCTTCCCCAGCGTTAGTGCCTCGCACTTCTAGGTAATCTCTGCTATCTTGTGAAAACGATTAATCTCAGGGGGGGACGGCGTTCAGTGTACTCTCATTCAGTACTTGTTTTGTAGCTGTACCAGTACAGCTGTCAAAGATGGGAAGTAATACAGATTTTAGTTTTCCCAAATGAGAGAAGGACTATTACTCAGATCCTATCTGTGTAGCTGTAAAGTTACAGGATGTAACACCTCTACTTGTGCTCATTTGGGATATTAAAGAGAGGAAAGCTGTTGGGAAATTCTCATGCTAAACATCAATCTTGTGATTATTTCATGAAATGCTTGTACACATTTCCCTTTAGGAGTGCTGTGCTGGAATATCCATCATATGGTAGCAGCTGTCAAGCAGATAGGCAGATGCTGTTTGTGTATATGAGAAAAGGCTTAGAAATATTCTAAAAATTAAGTGGAATTCCTTCTCTAAAACTTTATTATTTCTAGTTAGGGTTAGTACCCAGCTGGCTGGGACATGATGTGCTATTTTTATCTTATGAAAAATCAATTTGAATTACTGCATTACGTGTGGTACCTGTGAGCTGTAGAGAGAAGAAATAAAACCTCACTCTCTAGCAGAGTGCTGTGTGGAAATCTGGAGTGCCAGGCATCCAAATTCTTCTCTGCCTACTCCCATGGCAGTCCATGTTTGCAAGTTTCCATGCAGTAAATAAGATGACATATACTTCATTCTCCCTCCCCACAAAAGCCACTGTAGGACAACAGCAGCAGAGTGGGGAGGTTTTGAGCAGCGATACTCTCCCTGTCCCCTAAATAAGAGGTCACGTACAAGTGAGCGTAGCCATTTCTCTTTTCTGATATTCTTTTGCCTTGTTGTTTAATGGTGCAAGTGAACAATGCAGACGGTAGAAAAAGTGCAGTATAAAAACCTGGATTGTGGAAAAAACTTGGATTCTGGAAAATAAAGTACAAGCCTTATTCCAAACACTTATATGTATGCTTGTATAAAAATGTGTTCTATAAATATTCAGATACTCAAGTGAAGTAGGGTTGATGTGCTCCACATGTCCTTTCCTACAAGAGAACACTACTTCTTGGGTCATACGCATTTACCTAACCAGGACACCTTTGTAAGCTTTCTCTGGTAAATGTTTCAGGTGGGTTTTGAAAAGTATTAGAAATATGCATGTTATCACCTGCACAAAATTTCTATTAAGCACACATTGCTCTCTGTTTGGAGGCAATCAGAGATTTTTAATTATTCTTCAGAATAGTAGCAACAGATCAGTATTTTCTTGAGATGTACCTGAAATGAAAAAAAATCCATTGTTTGGGGTTTAAAAAAAAAAGAAAAAGAAACAGGTACTGAGGGCTGCTTAGACATGCAAATTCATGCCAAAGCACTTTCTTGGAAGTAGAGAGATTCTGAAAGTGAATTATAACATACAGTAGGTTCCACTGGCAAAACATTACAGTAAGTTACTCCTCTGTTTTCTACAGGCTTGTGAAAATATTCATGACCCTAGCCAGGTCCCCACTCTTCCTTATATTTTATTTGCTTGTTTCTTGCAGAGTACAGAATCCTTTCTTTTGCCACCATGTTTTTCAGAAGCACCTTTCTGACCTTCTGAAGTTTGCAGATGACTTCTACGTGTAAATGAAATGGTAATCACCAAACCGCTTTATACCTAACAAATGAGAACTTCAGTTACACCTAATAGTGAGTCGTCACACTCAGTATTTAAAGCTTCCCTTTGTGTGCCTGTGTGTTGTAAAAAAAACCCAAGTGTATATTCCAGCAGAGGATGCTTCAAGGTTACTTTAGAGTTGTTTTGTCCTATTTGGGTTCTTTAGTCCTGGGTTTTTCATTTGTGTAATGACTCACCCCTATGGTTTTCAATGAACTTGGAAAAAATGGCATCCCGTTTTGTCTTGTTCACCAATTTGACATATTATTGCGGCCACAAAGAGGTACTGTTCTGTCAAAATCTGCTGTGCTTTAAAAAACAAACCCTGACCCAGAGGTATCACAGTCACAAAAAGATTTTGAAACAGGCTGCAGTATATTTATCTCTGTGGCTTGCCTCAGAAAGAACACACAGTTTTCTGCATCTTCTCCTTCATTGTCATATGGATCGTGTCTGAAAGAGGCCAGGTGCCTAACCAAATCTAGCCTATTGATACGTGACAGTATTCCTGTTGTATTTGGATTAGCTTATACTGATTGGCTGGGAATTTTTATGCATTCAATTACAGTGACAGATTATTTTCTAAATAACAAGAATAGAAGACAACTGACAGGATGTGGTAGGAAAACACACTGTACAGAGGAATAATATCTGTTAAATAAGTTCTCATTTGGTTTCTTATCAATTTTTATTGAACAAAAATATTAAGATGCATGCTAAGATATAGGTTTTGTGCTGCCTGTGGGCGCCCAAATTTATTGATCCCTGTACTAACTCCACAACTAATTTTCATCTTGAAAGATAATCTAAGGTCATGTTGATGGATTTAATATAAATGATGGCTCATATGGAGACTGCTAGAATCACAAGCTCTCCAGTCCTCTTAATTTTTAAATCAAGATTTAAGGCACTTAATAACTTGCTTTCATTCAGTTAGGAATTATGGCAAACTGCAAAAAATACTGGGTGAAGTTCTAGGATTCGTGTGTTCTACTGGGGCTCAGAATATCAAATACCCCTTATTTCTAAGGTAGCCTATGCTTGGAAGGTGTAAATTAAGAAAACTGTTCGAAGGCCTGTTAAGAAAATAGTTATATCTGGGAAGGAGCCAGTCTGCATGAGGAGCAACGTAGCTGGACTTGGACGGGCTAAATATTAAATTAATGATCGTGTGGGATGCCCGAAAACTGTAGCAAATGAAATTGCTGCAGTTACAATTGCACAGCTGTCTGTTCTGTAAATAATAACCAGGATGTCTTGATATTGCAGCTACTGCTTGCTCTGTCAATTACTGTGCTGTTGATGCATATATGAAAGATGCAGGCAGTTTTTCCTATCAAGAAAGCTTCCTTTAAATATGACCTTGCCAGGCATTTATCAGCACAGGGTACAGGTGTCCTGAGTTCAGCTCCAGCAGTCATTTTTTCTCCTTCTTAGTAGCTGGTGCAGGGCTGTGGTTTTGACTTTCAGCCTGGGAACAACGCTGATAACACCGATGGTTTTAGTTGTTGCTCAGTGATGTTTACTCTGACCAAGGACTTTCTCAGTCTCATGCTCTGCCAGGGAGGAGGGGAAGCCGGGAGGAAGCAGAGACAGGACCCCTGACCCAAACTGGCCAAAGGGCTATTCCACACCACAGCACGTCATGCCCAGGATAGAAACTGGGGGGAGTCACCCGGAAGGCCCAGATCGCTGCTCGGGTCGGGCTGGGTATCGGTCGGCGGGTGGTGAGCGGTTGTGTCCTCTCCCCTTGTTATTCCTCTTATCATTATTACTGGTAGCAGCAGTGGTTTGTATTATACCTTAGTTACTGGAGTGCTCTTATCTCAACCCGTGGGAGTTACATTCCTCCGATTCTCCTCCCCATCCCTCCGGGAGCGGGGGGAGGAAGGAAAAGGGGGGGAGTGAGCGAGGGGCTGCGTGGTTCCGAGTTGCCGGCTGGGCTTAAACCACGACAACAGGAAAAACAAATGACTAATACTATAATTGTGTGTCTTGCCTATCTCCTTGAAACAGCATAGCATTGCAGGAGGTGGCAAAGCTAAACTTTCTGCCTTTTTTCAAATGTTAATCTATGCATGGTACATAGGTTTTTTCGGTTGCAATGCAAATCTCTTTTCTGATAAACACTAATAACTGGAAAAAAACTTTGCTTCTTTTCAGACAAGACTCAGCAGTGTATCTAACATGTAAACCACTCTGCAGTAGTAGTAGGAACTACTCTGAGAGGTCTGCAATGATGTTCAGAAACCTTTTCTTAGGTTTCAGTGAAAGCATTTTCTCCTGTTCTTGTTACATATGATTAGTGCAGTTACTGTAATGGACCAGTGTAATGACTGTTACCTAATGTTCTAGTTAAACTGGTCAAGTCTGAGTGTGAGCTGAGTATTTTCAGATCTTGTTTTAGGAAAACCCCTGAAACAGGTGTAATGATGTTTCCTAGGAGGAAAGGCTAAGTTCAGGATAAGTCAGAGTGATGTTGTACAGATACAAGTTTCTGTGAATAGATGAGAGTTTAATATATGTAGGTCTTTTCTGAAAAAGGGAGGAGGGTAAGTTCCCAGCCACTGTGGTTTTCCCATGGATCCCCACATCTGTATCATTAATTTTTGCTTGAATTTGCTAAACAGTGCTACCTTGTTTAATCTAACACAATGACTTCTTTCTTGTACCCTTCCTGATCCCACCACATTTTCCTGAAGTAGCGCAAGATTTCTCAAAGGCCTGTATTGGAATAGTAACATTACTAGTGATCTTGAACCGGGTTATTTGTGAAAATAAAGGATTTGATTTGGATGCTGTGACGAATACCCTGGGAACTATAGTGTCATTTGTCTAAATCAATGAATGTGAACTTATAACTAAAATTGCTAGAGCTGTAGGAAACCAAGTGAATAAAGCTGTCTTTTAGATAAGGGTATAAAAAGTCTGGAGGCGAAAGCATATTTGGGAGGGTTATAAAACTGCCAGGACTCTGAGACAAACATCCTGCATTCTAACAGTGTTGGGAGAGCTGAGGTTGGACTGATTTTTCCTTCATGCTCCTGCAGTTCTCCTCGTGCTTTGCCTAAGTTGTGTAGCATACCAATATTGTTATTCTCTGACAGATAATATGTATGAATGAGGCAAGATCTGTGACGGAACTAATATTAGGGCTGGTTGGAAAAAACAGTTTTTGCATGAGGTTGAATTTAAAAAAAAGAGCTGATAAAAGCACTTTCTCCACCTATCAGCATAAAAAAATACTACCTCATCCTACAGACCTCCCCATTTAATCAAGTTTCTGTGTCAAAGGATTTTTAAGCCAATCTGTAGATAATCAGTGGTAAATATGTAAATAACAGCCTAAGAGATCACAATTTTGATCTTGGTGAGCCTTAATGCTTTTGTACCACAGCTTGCTTCAAATTACGATGCAGATATAGGTGTACTACTGACTCTATATACCTTCCTTAAATAAAAGGAGATAAGTAACACTGCCCATCCCATCTTCAAGAGAAAGGTAGTATGGCACATATTCTGCACTACTGTTGTTTTGCAGTTGTAGCATAATGACTTTGATGGGCTGGGGTATAAAATTAACTTTGCCCTCGAAGCTTTTGACTTGTATGAATTATCTGAACAATATACTTAGACCTAGCAGTGTACAAGGCCAGGTTGAATGGGGCTTGGAGCAACCTGATCTAGTCAAAGGTGTCCCTGCCCACGGCAGGGGGCTCTAACTGGATGATCTTAATGTCCTTTCCAACCCAAACCAATCTATGATTCTAAGTGCTCTACTATTTCTGTCAGCTATTAGTGCTTGTTACTAGGAAGTCTGGCTTCTGGTAGTATTTTAGTTTTCATAGAAAAGGGAGAAAATGAGTGAGCCCTTGTGAATAAGGAGTGAACCAAGTCTAACAAATGCCCAGGAATGCATACAAGCAGCATGTGCCAGCATACTCTGGTGACTCCGCTCACTGCCGTATTGCTTGTGGGAAGAGCCTGAGTTTAGCTAATGTGTCTGTTCCTTTGTAACACAATTTTGGCTCAGGGCAACTAAAAGGAGAGTAAAATGAGAGAGAGAATAAAACTGTAATCAGTCCCATGCTGCTTTCCTGTTCTTGAAAATACCTATGGCATACAGTGAGAAAGAGCCTGTCTTCCTCATTATTCCCCTCCTTTTTCCTTTAAGGGTTTAAATTAACTTAGGGTAAGAGAAGAAAAGACTTTAGACAAGAAGCAATGCTAAAGAAAAATAATCCCTTATTAAGTCCTCTGACTTCAGAAAGTACCAAGAAGAGTAGAGGAAGTGACCACTTTTCCCTCCCCCTGCACCCACAGACGTTTTCCCATGGTAGGCCAGTATGAGGAGAAAAAAAAATTGTTGTTGTTGTTTATGACTAGCTGCTAGCTGTCACAGCTAATCAATATGGATAGCCCCTCATCAATCTAGCCCCAAATACAGGGGAAGAACTGAGTTTTCAATCTTTTCATGAAGTTGAAAACAGGCAAAGCAATTGGATTCTATGATGGCAGAGGACTGAATTTCTTACCAGGATCAGAATGATGTAGAAACTATCATGTCCTGTTTTATACATTATGATTATTTTAAGAGCTTTTACATTCTTCCTCTCTGCTTATTTCTATATGTTCTATGAAAACAGAAGGCTTATGGGCCTTTGTTTAACGTTCCCGATATGAACAACTTCCTGGAACTGCTGTTAATTTGTTACGTGAAGGGCTTTTTTTCCTATTATTAAATGAAGAATAAACAAAATAGTTATATTAAAACCTTACTGCAAAATTAGGTATAATTCCACAAAGCACACTCTTAAAGAAGTCTTAAAGAAGACATCATTTGTTCAGGTCATTTGGAGGTTACTGCGAGGATTTCTTTTTCTTGCAGTTATTTGGCCTGAATACATGAATCTCAGTTTCTCTTTTAAGATTGCAAAGGAAGGTAAAATTCTCCATTTTAAAAAAAAAATAAAATAAAAAATCTGTTGCGTATGGGTATCTGAATGTGTAATTCCTGTGTCTTTCCAGCCATGTAGCTTCTGTATTATTTTTGTATCAGTTGTCTCTCTTGGACTTAGATAAGCATACAAAGTAAATGCAGCAAGAAAAGCAGTATTCCGTGGACACAACTCTTGAGTCCAATATAAAAACTTTTAATCTCGTTTTCTCTTTGAATTGGAAACCAATGAAACTCTCACTGGTTGTACAAAGGCAAATTTGTTTCTTTTTTGTCTTAAATTTATCATCTTAGGGCCACTTTTTTTTTCCCCTACTGTATTCTTCTTTATATCTTTCTCTGTGTTTGTGGCTTCTAAGGCCTCTGCTGGCCTTACCAATCCTCCTTTCATTTGGAAGCAGCAGTAGCTTCAAGTGAAATTATACTGAGAATAAAACCAGCTCCTGTGACCTCTTGAATAAATAAAGGTTTGGCAATTGACAGGGCATGTTAATTTGTAGTTCAAGGGTAAATGGATATTCTGTAAGTACATTTGAACTTCATTTTTTTCCTCCGAGAGTAAGAGATGTGCTATAACTCAGGCTGAAGCTAAAAAATTGTAAATATCCCTCAATTCCAGTTAGCTTTGAAATCGAGTCATTCCATGTGCCTGGAGCTATCACTAATCTTCTAACCTTTGTCTCCAAAGGACTTGAACTCTCCTAGTCTGGTTTCCTTTAAACTAGAGCTCTTAATGCTCTTCTGCATCATAGGTAGTGCATCTTCCTTATCTGCTTGAGATGCTGTCTAGGTGTTACTCTGTGCTTCAACTGGTCTGTGTAGTGTGGGGTTTTTTTTAACCCTGCCATCTGTACCCTTAAAAAGTCAAATGCTTCTGTAATTATTTTTTTTTTAAATGATTCATTCTTTTAAAAGATTCATGTAAAGATGCCATGTCTCTGCATCTGCCTTCTGCATGTGCATGTATATGTATGTATGTTTTTTAAAAGGGAAATGAGATGTACCAGCAACAGCATGTATAGAAGGGAAGTAAGTCAAGCAGCTGGACTGTTGTTTGCTTTCTGTCCCTTCTGTCTGCTTTATGTCCCCTTTTCTTGGTATAGCCAACAAAATAATTTCTGGGGACCAGTATCATAAATAATCATCATACAGCTTCAACCATGAAGCTTGACATAGTCAAGCCCTTAACCCATGGTCCTAATAAACCTGGTGAACCGAAATTCTTAGAGATATCGAAGTGTTACATGGACTGTGGAGAAAAATGGCTGAGAAGGGCTGAATAGAGGAATTCATGAGATCTAACTTTGCTATGTTGTGAGGCATATAATTTTATTTAATTTACCAAATTCACCTTAAAAAAACCCATATCTTGCCATATCTGTTGAGCACTAGAAAGATATTCCCAAGTTTCTTTATACTGAGCTATGTTTAGAAGCCTAGACTCCATTATAAGATACAGTCCTCCAGGAATGTCTCCGTGATAATATGTCATGGCAATAATAGTTTTTTGTTTGGTGGTGGTGCTCTGCTGTCAACTCGTTGAAGAATTGCATTTGTCCTAGCATCTTGTTTGTACTCGGCTATTCTTCTATTTTTTGAATTCTTAACCTTACCTGTGATGTACATTCTTGGTTCCTTATGCCAATTTACATGGAACTGTATTCCACGTTATTTTTTTTTACCAAAGCTAAACACAGTGTGCAGTATGAGATTTCTTGGGAAATAACTACTTACTTCTGCATCACCTACAGGGCTTACAGTCACTGCATTTCTATCCTTTTCTGTAGGATTCATAAAGATATTCAAAGTACTCTTTCCAGAATACATTTCTGAGGGACCTTCTTTAGAACAGCCTTGATTCAATTACCCTTTGACATTTTCCATTTCTGTTTTCTGCTAATCTGTCAATTCAGTGTTTATTAATGAGTGCAGTAATAACAATTTCAGTCAGTATTTATTACAGTGCAAAAATTCATGTTGAACAAGACCACATTTATGAACACACCAAGACACTTATCTCCACCACAACAGCACTAAATTAAGACCGAATGGGTATTCTTTACTGATTAAAACAATCTGTGGAAACTTATTTTTTCCAGGATAAGAACAGTGAAATTTGCACTAATTGGAGTTAAAAGTAAATTAGAATGCCCTATTCTGAATTAACGTCTCTCAGAATAAAACTTCATTTATGGCTTTAATTGTAATAAAATTAATTAGCTGAAATAGTGTTCTCTAAAATACTCTCCCACTTAGGTTACTAATGCAGCTAAATAATTTAATTAACCAAATTTCTTTTAGAAAAAAATAATCAGCTTTGTTTGACGGGACCTATTTGTCCTAATTTCAATCAAATCACTTAAGTGCTTCATTTTTTGCAATCTGGTCATATTGCCTAGTTCCTTTTAAAATTTCACTAAATAAATTCCAAGGTTGAAGATAAACAATGAAATACTGATTGAAACTGGCCCTCTGCTTGACTTTTTGATGTTTTCCTCAGCTCCAGCTTAATTTATTTTTTTTTCCTGTTTAATGACAGAGGATTATAGCTGAATGAAAAAAAAACAACCATACAGGCAAATTGATCTGGTGCCTTTCTTCCGACATACCTGGCTAAGAGCCAGGGAAAGCGCTGATGAAAATTCGTCTTACAAAAACCAGATCCACTGTTGTATTGTGTACGTATTACAGAGTATACTCTCTTTCTCTCTTCTTTTTTCTTGGTGGAAGAGCCTGCTGCTAAGGGTCTGGTTAAATCAAAAGTAGGCAGGATTGAGATTAACTGTTGAGAGCTGTTGGATTGCTCTGACAGGAGAAATGTTGGGCTCCTCTCTGCATGTGCTCTGTAAAGCCTAAGAAATTGGTTCAGGGTACCAAGGGGTGATCGACTTCATTATGTATTAATCATAATAGAACTGAAATGTTAGATTTTCTTTAAAAATAAGGAAGCTGCTGATTGACCTGTCTTACTGTGTAGGCTTCAATTTGCCTTCTGTTTCTATTGAAGAGTGTGACATTTTGATATAGGATCATTGGAAGACAAATAAGACTTTTTGCTCAAGAAAACAGAATGAGTCTGTCCTACATAGCAGCTTTTTAAAGTATTTTTTTTTTTTTTATTACTAAAAAAAGCTTTTATGAATTTGTCGTATTTCCTTTCTCATTATGCATAGCTCTGGGCACTATTTGAAACAGGTTACTGGGCCACTCATGCTAAGAAAGTAAAATGACCCTTTCACCTATTTAATGCATTATGATATCTGTATTGTCATTAAATTGTAGTAAAATACAGGTATGCTTGTAGTCATATTTCAAGCTAAAAACTCTTAATAAAGTTACTTTGGGAATATAAGTTACATAAAAACATTAACATGCTTCATAAGTTTGGAAAGATCTCCAATGGCAAATAGGTGAATTTGTAATTTTGAGGGAGTTTCAGTAAATGGACTTTTAGGTGAACCACATGGGATTACAATAATCAAGTTTATGATAAATTTGCGTTAGTGTTATGTTCACTTAAAGTGTAATATAAGAATAGCTGATGGAGAAATCCTAATAGTCACCTGATCTTTATTCATGTCTTTCTTGAAACGCACTGTGCTGAGCATGAAGGTCAGCTTTATGTACTTTCAAATGATTGAAATTCAATCAAACATGCTGTTAGAATCAGAAGAAGAACAAGATATGCTTTCCTCTTTCTGGAATCCTACCCTGTTTCCAAAAAAGAGCATAGTTCATAATAGAAATAACTGAATTAACTGTTATTGTCTCTTGTTTTTTTTTTTTTTTTTTTAATTAAAATTCTTTACGCGATGATTCAAGAGGTTTAACTTCCGAGACTTGGACAAATATAAAGTGAAGGTAGACTAGTCCCCTTATATAGGAGAGCCATCTTGGCTTATAACCCAATTTTTTAATTCCACATATTTCTTTCTGCTATTACTGTGAGATAAAATAGATTTAAGCAAACCAAAGCAGTTCAGCAGAGAAGGTGTCTCAGATGCAAAGCCCCTATGAAAGATATAGTTCAGAGCAGGTTTATAATTTGTTCTGCCTTAAAGAATATTTTAGGAATCAAAAAGATCCTTTCCTATGTGAAAATGAGAGCATCTGGTCATTTTTAGGAACCAAATGAATCATTTCAACATTAGAGATTTCTGTGTCAGCACTATCTAAATGAAGTAATATTTTTGTAATTTTGGTGACATTTGAGAGATCATTTAGGCACACATTGTTCTGTTTAGACATTCTTGGAAAACTAAGTTACAGAAACTTCAAACCTTTTATTAACTAGAGCACTCATAAATAGTCACGGTCAGTGGCAAAATATTGCAGGAGTATTTATGAATATTCTGGAATCACATAATGACTTTACTAGTGCAGGTGACTTTCTTTGTAAATCATGTTAAAGCAAATTATCCAATAGAAGATTTGATATTTACACATACAGCTATTTAATACGTTTGCTTCAGATCCCAGCTGGAGCTATGGCTATTTAGGATGCTAGGAGCGAAGAGAAAGTTCTGACCTTTGGGAAAATTAGTAACCATTTTGATAAGATTGAGCCTTATTTGGACTATATCTATTATTTTTTTCTTTTATATAATTTTCTGTTCTGAATAAATATCAGAAAACTGGTATTGGAAAAAAAGTAGAAAGGGCTGCCAGACACTGCAGTGATTCACATCTAATTTGTGAAAAATATCCATATTCCATCTCCAATGTTCTTCCATTTTATCACTCAGCATTCTTATATTAAATGTAACTTAAACTGATGAGGTAAAAATAGTTATAAAGAAAGATGCTTGAGTTGTTAATACTGAAAAGCTACAAGCTCATGAAGAAAGAGTCCTTGTTGTATTTCCAGCTAAGACCTTCCCTGGAATGTAATAACTCTGAAATTACCCTACAGGAAAGAATACCATCTAGATTACCAAGCATAAGGAAAATTATTCAATCCAATATCTGGTTTCAGGAAAAGAGCTGAAAGTAGCAACAGATGTGTAGTAATGGTATCCTTCTTGTGTGCATAAGAAAGAAAAAGCAGAAAAAATACTGCCTAGAACAAGGCATCAATCCCAAAATGTCCAGTGCAGCTGTCAAGACAAAACACCAGTTTAAAATGGACAATTTTTTATAACACAGATGAAGAATGCAAAATATGCAGTGATCAGAGTTCTTTATTACTCTGGTGACTAAAGGAAAAGGAGATATTTCTGTGTCTGCTTTGGAAAGCAAAAGGTGTGAGAACTGTGGAAAAAATACAAGCTGAAGAACCATTTCCTCTTGTCTTGATGCTTTGAAGATTAAGAACACTTTGGCTTGAAAAAGCTTTCTTCCTCTGACAAGCAGGCAGACAAGAAAGGGATCAACAGCTGTGATGACCTAATAGAAACCGAAATGTGGCTACATCTATAGTGCACTGGTAATTGCTGAGAAACTAATGCGATGAATGTACAGGGCACTGCTGAAAATGCACCTGGGAGCAGCAGTCAGCTGCTCAGCTCTAACTTCTCTGCAGACGGAAGGCCAAAGTGTTGTGCATTTGAAGCCACAAGTGTTTTTGCCAGTGCTTTGTGTGAAAGCTGAGAGGCAGAGAAGAATCTGACGTATTTGGGATCACTCCCTTGCTTTCCCCACCCAGCAGGATGAAGTGCAGAATTTGAAGGAGAAAGGGATGCACCCATGTTGCACTGTGTCAGTCCTGGATTGAAGTCCAGGAACAAGTTTTTCCAGTTATTGCAATCAGCCCTGTGCTAATGTTGGTACAATTGTACTCTAAGAGCAGGTAGAATTAAATATCTGAGTACGTGGAGCAAATAGTAAATTACACAAACCAGACAGCTAGCATTTCAAACTTGAATCAATCTTCCATGCTTCATGGAGAATGATTCAGTTATGCAGGTTTTTGAAGTGAAAGTGTTAGATAAATTGTAGACAATGGGACAGGAGAGATGTTTCAGACTACCTGTAACAGCTTCCTTCAAGTTTGCCATTAGTATCTTGATAACAAGTATTTGGGACCTACTGTTTATAAATAACCAGGAGGTGAAAATTGTATCTAATGGGTTGGCATCTTCAGAAAAGCATTTGTGCTTCTGTAATCAGTCTCAGACACGTAAGAAGCCAGCTCATCATTTTCTCTGTATCTCATAATCATGATCAGAAGAAAAGAGGTTTCCCAGCCACCTCCCATGTCTGCTCTGAAATGGAAAAGGCCCATTTGCGCACCATAGATGTGTATTTACTTGTGCTTCTCCGACAATTTGGCACACAGCTCCTATTCCCTGGATCACTCCTGAGGGAGCTGGGGGTTGATCCGGTGGGAAGAACAAGGCTGAGGCAGGCGAAGCATCCCACATGGTGTGGCATGGGAGGTGTTCGGCAGAACTGGGGGTAAAATGAAGCTGCTTTCACTCATGGATCTCTCCATCATTTGCAACTTCAGCGCACACATGGGAGCATTACAGACTAATGTGACTGGCAGTTAAAATAATCTACTGATTTGCAGGCAGGCATTCAAGTAATGCATCAGTCTGATGGGTCTGAAATTTAACACTTTTAAAAGGATTTTTTTCTTGTATTCCCCTACTCCCCCATGCCCACCCCAAGGCTTCCAGTCTCCATCTTCTATTTCAAATGTACTACTACATCTATTGAAAGCAGATATTTATTATGAATGAACAGTTCTGGGGAATGGGAACAGCCTTTGAAATATTTCCTCTTGTATTCATTTAATGGACAATATTTCTGGCTGTGCTGGCTGAAAAAGGATATTGCATGTGTCATTAAATTTTATGAGGGAAATGTGAAGTATTTTCCATCATCCAAAAAAAAAAACCAACAACCCAAATTGGAGTGGGCTGAGCTGGATAAATTCTTGTCTCTGCCTGAAATGGGTTGGAAAAACAGAATTAGTGGATGGATAAAGGATCTTCCATATGAGTGCTACTCCTTGGCCTCTTTGCTGTAAAGATGAGAGCAGTTTCTGGGTTAAGGTCCTTTTGTTTCTAATTGCTCAGGTTTTGGGATCCCTGAAGCGCCCTCCAGACTATCCAGAGCAGGATCTATGCACATGTGGCTGGTTAGATGGGCTTTTCATTCAGTTTACTTGTTGAGCATCCAGGAATCCATCACAGGGTGAGTAGCTGGCCCATTAATTCATCACATCTTTGCTGGAGTGTGCACTTTGAGTTTTTAGAGACATATTAATGATCTGTTATTTTTCGTTATGATAAATGAAAACCCTCTGCATGTAGAGCTTGTCTGATGGGTGAGTCTCTGAGGGAAAGCACCACTTCAGTGTTTCGCATTTATTCTCCCTCACTGACTGTCAGACAAAAATCTATTGAATTACACCACACACAAAAAAAAAAGACGTTTTGTTTTGTTTTAACTGTGAGCTTCACCTGAATTTAGGAATCAATCCCCACATTTCTGGCATTATGGAGTAATTATGACAATAAGGACTGTGGCAGAAGCATTGTTAATTCCAATAATCATATTAGAAAAGAATGAGGCCAGCTTGTATTCTTCAGCTAGTGTGGCTCTGCAGAGCAGACAGCAGGAAGAGCCATTCGCTGTTTTTTATCAGTAAAGACATTACAGTAGGATTAGAGTGATGACTTGTAGTGAATAATAGATTAAAGTGTGTGTATATATATGTAATCTTTCTATTCAGACGTTATTAGCAGTTCATATTTGGGGGGGGTTGTTTATTTGGTTTTGTTATGGTTGGTGGTTTTCTTCCAGGATTACTTGCAAAATAATTTGATTGATTCTTGGTTTGTTGACGTAACCTTAGAAAAAGGCTTAAACACAGAGAAAACAACACTGCACCTAGTTAAGATGTCATTTTTGCAAGCATATGCATAATAATTTGATATAAAATGCTCCAAAGGACTAGCTGAGATGATCCTTAGAGAAGCATGTGCCTGATCTCATGCCAGTAGTCATAATATCGATTTGTCTTGAAGCTGAAATGAATTATTTTGTTGAGCAAAATTCTGTATGTTTTATAATACTACTGAAGCTGCAGGGATGTTATTGCATTGTATGGAAAATAGATATGTGGGTATCTGAGAGATTGGAATCCAGTCAATCCTGTTTAATGTACTGGATAATACTTTACAGTTATTTTTCAACAGATAACCACACCATGCTACACCTTTGAAGCGTTAACTTGTTCCAAAAAGCAGTGATCCAAAGGACAAACCTGTGAGACTGTTAAAAGTACTGGGCTGGGACTCAGGAAAACTGAATGCTTTTCAGACTGATACTTTCCTGAAAACTAAAATCATTCTCCTTTGCAAACCATTTAGCCACCTATTGATGAAAAGTGATTTTTAAGAGCTCACAATTAACACTGCTAGAAAACTATGCAGAATTTACAGTTTCTTAAGACAGATACAATGCATGTCCATAAGATCCGTTTCCCAAAGTTTTGGAGCTATTAAAATCTGTGATATCCACAGGCATCACACACTCAGCCATAATCTTTTCTCAATTCTGCAAATGGTGGAAATGGGTGTGTAGAGGTGTTTGACTACAAGGTAAGCTTTCATTAATTTGTGTTAGCCAAGTAGTTTGATTGTAAAAATCCTCAAATGATGCTGACTACGCAGCACAGCCTCGTTGCAATGGGCTGCTTCAAGGACTTGGGTAAATTGCCTTCTTGTACTTTGTTGTGGTGGTTTGCCCTTTATTAGTTTTGTCACTTCACCTTGATTCGTGTCTGAGTTTCTGTCTGCGGATAAAATCAATAGACTTTTTTTTCTCCTGAGCTTTCAAAATATCACAGGTAAAATTCATTTCTTAAAATAGATGCCCTGTGTTTTCTGAAATAACAGCATGGGGAAAAAATCTGGAACACAAGTAGCATTCATATTTTGAAGTTTAAATATCCATGCTCGATCTTTTCTCTCATTTAATGCTTATTTATAAAACTTTGGTTTACAGCCTAAGCACTTAATTTTAGTGAGGTTTTCTGGTTGTGTTTGTTCTCTCGGAGTTCATCATATTATGTGTCTAGTCATGGTTTCAATATTTTGCTTTCATCATGTCCTGCTTACAGTATAGAGGTACAGTCTGCAGTTGTAATAAGAACAAAACTGTGCCACTTGTCTGTAGGAGGTACTTCTGCAACAGCTAGCTAAGTGTTTGTATCTCCAAGCTACTAATAAACTCATTTGCCAAAGATAACACTTCAATTTATTGGCAGAATTGAGAAAAAAGGGAAAGAACCAGCTTTGTGTTTTAACCTGTAGTCCAGGATGTCAGCCAGAATGCAGTTTAAAATCCACATTTTTCAGTACAAGGAGAGCTGGGTTCCTTGTGTACTGGCTGTGTGTAGTCACTTTACTACTCTGATATTACAAATACTTGGGTACCCGTTAGATCCCACTGAGAATAACCATCTTGTAGATGGAAAAAAGATCTTTGGGCATGAATTTCATGCTAGACAAAAGCAAATCGAAGGGTCTTATGGAGTTGGGCTGGTTTGAATAACATGACAAGAACCACACTTCATATTTACAAGCAGCTAAGAAAGCTTAAAATCTGCTGTACATATTTCAGTTGGAAATGCATTGTATGACCTTTCTGAATGACCAGCCACTAAAATATGTTTATTCTTGTTCACAGGAAGTGCAATTCGCTGTCGTTAAGAAATGTGTGATTGTAGCCCTATGGTATATCTCTAATTGCAGTATAACAATGCCTTGGTTTCAATATAATTGTGGGAAATTTTAAATAGGATTGAAATTTTAATGATTGCTTTTAAAAAAATCAAACATGAGATTAAAACAGCTTGTTTATTCCTCTGTTCTATTTCTCCATTCTCTTTTCTGATGCAGTCATATATATAAATAAAGAAAATGACAGTTTATTTCCCCTTCCAGAATGTAAATTCGTTTTCAGTTGTCTCAATGGCTGGAAGAAATGACTAAATTTGTCTGGTTTATGTATTAAGAAAACAAAAAGATTTTAGAGTAATAGTAGTTCTGAAAAGCATGTAATAGAATTTTGTCCTTAATCAGAAAAAGTCTTCAATGTTTTGACATTCTCTATATCTGAAACTTACCCTGGAATAAAAGACAGTGTCAGTATAATAGTTGTGCTGGAAGGATCCTGTGGCTGACACTAGTATAATTCAGTTGATTTGCTGGAAGCAATCAAGCTGTTGGAGGATGTTTAATCAGATCCAGGGGAAAACTCTAAAGTGTGGTTTAGGTTGGAGCAGGGATGCACTTTTGAAGTGAATCTCCCAGTTTTCCCTATTGCTGTGCTATGGCCTGTACCTTCAGAGCACCCCTCATGCACCCCAGCCACAAGCCAGCCATCTGTTGAAGGTACCAGGCCAGAGCTCTATTGAGATAACTCCTTAAAATCAAAACACTGTGGATGTCAGGTCCTCCACATCAGCTTCAACATGTACTGTTTGCTAATATAGGTAAAGAAAAACAGAAAAAATACTGGCCTAAATCAAAACATGATGTTTCTGATTGTTTGAAGAAATAGAACACAAATATAAACATCTTATACTAGCTGAAATTCAAAATAAACTCTCTTTAAAAGCAAAATTTCCTGGAGCTAGTGTTCTTGCTAAAACATTTAAAATTGCTCATAAAAAACCCCAAACATCAAAAAAACCAAACCAGTCACCAAAAAACACAAACCAAAAGAAGAAACAGCCTCCAACCAACCAAAACCAAACCGGTAAGAATTTACCACACCAGGAACACTTTGATTCATGGCTTGGTTTTGTTTGGTTGTTTTTGTTGTCTGGTTTGATTTGCTTTTAATGACTGTGCAGGACAAAATCGCATTTCTATGCTTAATACCACAAACAAAAAAAAAAAGTAACAATATGTAGGAGAAGCTTCATATGCTGGTGTTCTTGAGACCACAAAGGACCAATCTGACAACTTCCTTTGCTCTAAGTAAAAATAGGGAGTAGATAAATTCTTAAATGAAACCATTTACTTAATTAGATAAAGATGTGTAAAATCATCTTCTCTGAGGAGGTCTGCATCTATTTGACTTCAGAAAATCCTTCTTAAGATAACTGAGCCCTTAATCAGCAATGCAAGGAGGCTAAATTAATCATTATGCTTTAAATCCCTACTTGATGATGCTTTGATCCACAGTAAATATTTAAATAAATGTCAATGTAGAGACTTACTGTCCATTCCTGAGAGAAATAATGAAGTAGCTCAATGTGTGATGGGAAAGGTGAGATACAGTGGGGTTGCCTATAACCAAAGGCTTTTGCTGATGTTGCATTTAAAAAAAAAAAGAAAAAAAGATGAAGTTTAGGGAAAAGCATCAAAGTGCAGTGTATCCGTCCTACCCCTTTTCTTCTTCGTATCATCTCTAAACACCTCCAAATAGAAGGGCAGGGATCCATAAGATGACTTCAGTTATTTCATCAAATATTTTTGTATCATATCTAAAACGGGAGATTATTGCGTTTACCACGATGCTGTGTGCATTCCTTGTCCCTGCATGTCCATGTCCCTGCTATTCTAGAGGTAAGGGTGTGCTCTAGCCAGTACTGAGCTTTACTACATTAACAAAGGTGATCTGTGAAACAATAAAAGAAATCCCATAGAATATACTTACCACAATTAGAAGAACTGGTTTGCTCAGTGCCCAGAGTTCCCAAATGGTCTAAATGCTGCTGTCTTGCCACATCCTCGTATTTTCTTTCTTAAACTAACAGCTGGCAGTGGGCAGCCTCAGAGCATTTTGATTTCTTCTATTTCAGGCAACAAAAGCAAAGAAATGGGGAAACAGGAGTTCACCTTTGCCGTGCAGGAGGCATTGTGAAATAGTGTGGATGCTGATAACCTCCTCTTATCTGGCCAAGCAGATTTCTTTACAGATCTTGCATTCCCAGGCTATTAGGTCTAACTTGGTACTGTGGATTGTGTGGAACTCCTACCACAACTCGTGCTTTCCTGGCAAGTCCAGACCTCTTGTGTTTTGTGTCCAAAAAACACTTAGCTTCAGAGTGAAGCAACTACTATTACAGAAGCTGTTACAGCAGCCCACACTCTATGTCATTCAGAAGAGGCTTTTGGGTCAGCAGCTCTTTATTTTGTTGTTCAAGATCACAGGGTATAAAAAGTTTGAAAATATCTTTCCAGCTAAATTAAAGTGCAGCACCTAATGGAAACACACAGCTTAGGAAACCACCACGTATCTTAGTAGAAGGCCTTTTTTATCCCTGTACAAACACTTCTCAGAGAAGATGCAACATGACTTTGCTGTGAGGAGCTGACCAGATGGGATTCAAGCAGTGGAGAAAGTCAGATTAGTTTATATAGTAAACTATGGGTGAGTTGAGACCAGAAATGATGCTGTCCTGCTTAGCACCTCTGACAGTTAATATCTTTTTATTTAAGTAACTAAATCTGGATTATGTTCCTCAGTTCTGGATAGCATGTCTTAAACTTTTTACTGTCATGACTAATTCATGTAAGCTGCTTTTTCCTGCATGCTACTACTTCTGGAATTGTGCTTTTAAGATATAATTATCTTTTTTTTCCAAAATGTTAGTAAAAGTTGGAGCGGGGGGACACACACCACTAGAAGGCAAAACTTCTTTTTAAAATTATAGGAATTAAAAATTTATTAATTACTTAGCATGAGAGAAATGGCGGGGGGGAGGAGGGGAGAAGAGGCTGCAGTTTAAATGTGCAACATAAAACTAGTGATATTTGCATAGCAAAAAATCAGACATTATTAATAATTTCATATGTATCAAGAGAACAGTGAGACCTCCACATATCTGATATCTAAAGAAAGCTGAAGAGGGACTTTTTACAAGGGCCTGTAATGACAGGACGAAGGGGAATGGCTTAAAGCTGAAAGGTGGTAGATTTAGATTAGATATGAGGAAGAAATTCTTTATTATGAGGGTGCTGAGGCACTGGCACAGGGTGCCCAGAGAAGCTGTGGCTGCCCCATCCCTGGCAGTGTTCAAGGCCAGGTTGGACACAGGGGCTTGGAGCAACCTGCTCTAGTGGAAGGTGTCCCTGCCCATGGCAGGGGGGTGGAACTGGAGGAGCTTTAAGGTCCTTCCAAGCCAAACCAGTCTGAGATTCTATGTTCTGTAAAGGATTTACATAATGAATTGAAGACTGTACTTCTGCACAGAAGGACTTTCTGCTTTGCCCGGTAGGAAATTGCCTCTTGTTTATTAATATTCCTTTGCTTTTCAAATCCCATCCATTCCCCAGGGGTACTCCTGGAGGACCTCAGTGGCAGGGCAGCACTTTGGGAGGCTGTAATGTTGCCACCCAACATGGGAACCACATGGTGGCCCAGAGCTGTCTTCTCAGGTGCTTCAATCCCATTAGAAGTGTCTTCTGCCTTCCCCTACGGGCTATCTGCTGGTGGTTACCTCACAGCAAGGCTGGGCTATCTTTCTGGAGCGGAGGCAGTTGTCTCACTGCATTTCTTCTTTTCCTTCTCCTCTAACACATTAGTGGCTGTCTGGAAATGTTTTCGTTGTTGTTCTTTTTCAGTTTACAACCTGGAAATATCTGTGCGTAGGTCTTGTGTGATGACTGAGGGTCAGTGTGTAGAAATTATGTGTCTAGTTAGGGTACCACAGCAGTCCCTGCCTTAGGAGCACCGAGGACTGCATCCTTGGGTTCCCCAAGGGTGATACAAATCCCCTTGTGTGGTGGCACTGCCTCAGGGCTCAAAGTAGGCAGGCTCCTGCGATAAGTAGTATGGATGGTTTTGAATAGGAGAACACAAGCATCGCTTTGTGCGTTGCTTGAGTGGAATGGCACGTATGTCCTGAATCAATATATAACTGCAAGCTGCATTAGTGCTAGCTGTCATGTAAATGTCATGACATTATTAACCACGGGTCTTTCCCAGCACAGGAACCTGTACTCATACATTTATGATACTTTAGACTGGAGACTCCTGTAGTTCTTTTGCAGGATGTATCCTCTTCGCTGCAGCAGACTAGCAAAGGCAAACTTCTGCTTTGTAACCTTCCAAAATGGGAGAAATAACGTTGAAGTACCTGACGGGCAACACTTCTAGACTGCTTTGAATTAGGTGAAAAGGAGGAGGGTGGTGCGGGGAGGGGAGAGTAGTGAAATAAAACAAAATCAGCTCAAATCAAAAGCTTGCCAAGAGATCAAACACTGAAAACCCCATCCTCAGTGCTAAGGAAATGTGCTGTGGATTGAGCCATGACAGACAGATGACGATGTGGTCTTTTACCACATTGGAAGAGTGGTAAAAGTGGAAAAGTGAGTGGAAGTTTAACCTGCTTTGATTGGTAAAACCCTCTTGCTGGTGTCTTGGGATGCATTTAGAGGAAGAAGAAAATATCATACCACGTACTGAAAGATGTTAAAAGATCATATAATACACTGCATCATGTAATTCCAGGGCAGAAAAGAAAATTAGCAAGATTTTTTAGTTATTTAGCTTTATTCCATTTGAATATATTGCACAAGTTACATGTGTGTGTATAGATATGCATGTACATGCCTACATATATACAAATTTTTATAGCCCAGGCACTAGAAAATTACTGTTAATTGTCCAGGTAAATTGTAAGGAAATGGGCTAGTTATTAATATTTATGTTTGCTGACTAGGCTTGGATCTGCAGGCACAAAAACTTCTGTTCAGTAAAGCAGTGGTATTCCAACTGAGTGTCAAGAACCATGTAGGAAAAATTTAAGCCTTTTATTGAAAAGGATGCAAATAGTAGAAGTAATGTTTCATTTAGCATCAAGTAATAGAGAAGGAATGTTCTATGTAGTTGTAGAATATGTTTGAAGAAAGTGTTTGAAAAAACAAGCAAACATGCAAAACTCAAAACCAGAACCTCTGAAAACTGCTATCTGTTTCTGCATCCATGTAAGTGTGGGCATGATTTCGTGAATGAGAGTAGTTAGCTTCAATTGGATTGAAATAATACCACATTCACCCCACTAGAGGTCCAGAACCTTTGGAACTTGCTTCTAACTTCTGGATCATGTGAATACCGGGGTAATGTTTCAGTTACGTCAAAAGATTTTAATTTTTTTTAAGCACTTTTGCATACTGCAAGCTGCCATGTGGGAAGACGGAAGCTTCACCTGAAATCTGAGCATCTAAATGCCATCAAAGGTCTGGGGTTTAGTTTCCGTGTTTCTCAATTTAATAGCCTTCTCCAATACTGTTTGCTACATAGTCCAT
Source organism: Nestor notabilis (assembly GCF_000696875.1). Taxonomy (NCBI): domain Eukaryota; kingdom Metazoa; phylum Chordata; class Aves; order Psittaciformes; family Psittacidae; genus Nestor; species Nestor notabilis. Next base: position 54,485 of record NW_009931273.1, read on the forward strand.
TTTAATGAGGGATCAGTAATAATGTCCCAGCACTCGTTTCAATTGAAGTTGATTGCTTCAAGTATCTTCTGGGCTGTGTAGCTGGAAGGTTGCACTGTGAGGTGCAGACAATAAAATTACGTGGACTTGAGCATTAACCATCTTGAGGGGTGAGTTTCTTAAATCATAGGGGACCTGATCCCAATCCCACTGAAAATTATCCAGTCTTTCCACTCACATCAACCTTAGCTTAGACCATACTTTCAGATCAAGGCTCATGTTCTAAGCTTCAAGTATTTTAATACTTGAGAGCTTTATTTTTACAATCTTCAGATACAGTGCTCCAGCAACGTAATGAAAGGTCATTGCAGATAGATTTGATTGGCATTATTGTCTGATTTTCTTTCAAAGCACAAGCCTGGGCATAATTTGATACAGATATAGTTCTATGGAAGAAAGAAAGAAAGGAAAGAAGGAAGAGAGAAAGAAAGAAGAAACTCCAGTTAAAATTTGCTGTTAAAAGTCCTGATTGGTCCTAATCAGGAATCAATCTAAACCCACTTTGTCCTTTTACTTCAAAATAAGTTTTGAACTTTCAGCAAATGTGGGTATATAAAAGATTAAAAAGGAAATTTACAATTGTCCAGAATTATCCAAAAGGTGTGTAGTCCTTGCATTTTCAAAGGAAAACAAGACAAAGGTAAAAAAACTTGGAGCCCCTTCTATCTTGGAAAAAAATATATTTACTCTTGTCACTACTAGGCAGAGATACTTCCTCTGGTAAGAAGATTGCTCTTTCATCAGGGAAATGGAATAGTAGAAACACATGGTATAATCCAAAGAAGGCATTAACTACACTACTTTGACTAGGTGCTTTTGTAAGCATGCTAATAAAATTAAGCCTGTGAATTGGAAAAGTACTTTAAGGTACTAAATAGGGTACTAATGTATCTCACTGAGATACAGCAGGTGAGCTTTTGTAACTTTGAGTTGTCATTTGTGGGCTGGCACAGAGCCACCTGGAAAATTCCTTAAGGAAGAGACATCATGTATTTTCAAAACTAAAAGAAAGTCCCATGAAATGAAGCAACTATACTATTTTCATCTCTGTCATGGTTTAAGAATGCCAGCCAGAGAAGAAGCTAATGGCCAGACCAAAGAAAAATTCCTCTGACTGATCCCTGGCTGGAGATCAATTTCCATGCATACATTCACAGGTGCATAGTTTACAGTTGTCCTAAGTCTCTGAATTCCTCTCTTGTTTCCAGATATGTGGAAGAAGGGAAATGTA
>NW_009931274.1:0-332 GCF_000696875.1 Nestor notabilis
GACATAGTTATGGCGTGGAGGGTATATAGGGGTGACATGGGGTGATACGGACGGTGGCATTGGCGTAACATAGCTAAGGAGGGTCTATAGCATGAAGGGTACATAGGGGTGCCCGGGGATGGCATCAGGGTGACATGGCTATGGGATGGAAGGAATATAGGGGTGCCTGAGGGTGGCATGGCTGCGGGATGGAGGGGTACCTGGAAGGTGGCATGGGGATTGCATGGAGGGCAAAGCGGGGCGACATGGAGGGTGAATAGGGGTGCCTGGGGGTGACATGGAAGGTGGCATCAGGTTGACACAGCTATGGCATGGAGGTTGAGGCTGGGGTG
>NW_009931274.1:374-620 GCF_000696875.1 Nestor notabilis
ATAGGGGTGCCTGGGGGTGCCACGGAAGGCAGGAAATGTACAATTGGGCATAAAAGTGCTTTCAAAGAGACCCTGCCCCATCTGCATGAGTTATCTGGGACCTAATGTGGGGCACACAGGGCCCCAGAAGCACTGACAGCACCTTTACCAGCTCCCCAGTGACGTGGGGACAGCCCAGCCATCACTGTGCTCCTCTGGGGCCAGGACAGCGGCTGCTTTAATGAGAAAAGGTACTCCTCATGTTCA
>NW_009931274.1:651-9442 GCF_000696875.1 Nestor notabilis
TTCATGTGCATCTCTGGAGGGAGGTTCCACCACTCTGGGGAAGCAGCATCTCACCTTGCTACTCCCCATGGATACCCCATCCCATTGGGAGAAGCAGGAAGCTGCAGTCCCCAACCACCTCCTCCACTGCCCTGCCCTGCAGCACAGGACATCAGCTCTTATGAAGAGGGAGATGTTTTTCTCTCCAGCACATTGAGGGCTACAGGGATGCTATTTTATTGCAGCTTAAGGACATGATGGTGGGAGCGAGCAGGTTGGGTCCCTGGGCTCTGTACAGGCAAGAAAGCAAGAGGAACATCAAATGCCTCTGCCCTTTCTCTTTTTAGCTTGCTTTTAGTCAGCAGAGCATCAGCAAACAGCAACTCAAGTGCCCATAAGGGCCAGCTCTATCCATTGGAAAAGCCACATGGGATGCTCCACGCTGGAGCACGGTCCAGCTCCGGTCCACGTCTCCATTTACACTGCGGAAGCACCTGCCTCAGATTCATTTTGCTTAGTGAAATCTGACCAGTTCCAGATGCTGCATCAGCCGTGTCAGCAAGGACAAGGTGCTCAGAGCCCTTTGTGTTAAGCCAGGAGCACACACAAAGCATTGTCACAGGCACTGGGTTCAGCTGCATGTTCAGGCATTGCTTTATCGCAGCTCTAAGTACAGCATTTTGGATCCAAGAGGGAAAAAAGAGGGAGCAGGAAGCACTTTGTGATTCATCAGTTCCAGCATTTTAAGATTAAATAAGTGATACCCAGCGCTGGCACACAGAGGCAGGGCTGTGCATGCCTTGCAGGGCATGGAACACCACCAGGCTTTAATACCAGCTCCCATTTTCCTAGGTGGCCTGGAGGAGAAATGCATAAACCCTCTGATGAGCAGATCCAGGGTGGAGGAAGAGCTTCTGCTTCCTGGAGAGAAGATGTTTCCCTTTAGCTTAAGTTACCTGTCGCATCACCTCCCACTGCACCCAGTGAAGCAAAGCCCTGAACCCACTCGGGTCATTTTGGAGCCTCGAGTCTGAAGGGTGCCAGCAGACCCCTCCAGAACCCATCAGCACTTCAAGGAGGGAGCACCTTGTTCTGAACCTGCAGCACATGGTATTTGTGCTGCACATCCACCAGCAGAGCTGTTCCTACAGCTGCAGGTATGGACACAGGGCAGAGCTGGCTGCAAGCTGGACCCAAGAGCCACATGGACTCCATCCTCACCTGCAGCTAGGGACCAGGGACCTGCAATGGAAACCTGCTGTACAGGTCCTCATCATTAAAGAGCAGCTCTAGGCAGAGCCAGATCATTGGGCTCCAGGCTACTGGATAGCATCTGGGAAGCTGCAGTGGGAGGAGAACTGCTCCTGCTGCAATAGCTGCCTCTGATGAGGCTTCCTGCCCAACCACCAGCACCTTACCCAGTGTCCAGACCCTAACGCTTCATGGAGGTGAAGTAGCACACAGGGGTGACCATAACCCACCTTCCCCTGGCTGATTTCCTTCTCTGCTATAAGCACCCCCTCTCCCATGGGGGTGGTTTCAACTGCAGAAGGTTGAAACACCTCTTGAACAGCTTTTCAGAGCAGCTTCAGCCACTCCAAGTCAAGCCTAGAAGATAGCAGCTGGATTTGCTGGTATCATTCTGCTCTCCAAGCAGCTTAATGCAGAAAGCTTTTGGCTGCACCTTCCACCCAGAACACGTACCCAGGAGCTCCCATACATTAAGACACTAAGGAAAAAGTCTACAGTGTTTACAACAGCAGCTTGAGAACAAACCAAAATCAACTCAAAGGCAAGAAGTACAAAGCCAGGAGTGCAATTTATTGACAAGTCACAAAGCAGAAAGACTCAGCATCTTTGCTCCTCTCAGGTTAGATGTCTGACACCTCCACCCACCAGCTCAGAGCTATGTAGTGCTTCACCTTCAGAAGCTGAAGTTCTGCTTCTCTGCTGAGAGATCACATCCATGAGTCCATCTCGGTCGGTCTCAGTGCAGGTCTGAATTTACCTAGGAGGAAGTCGATAGCCAGTTAGAGGCTCTGCATCTTAATAAACCTAAGCTTTTTACACCAGAGCTTGCCTGAAGCTTTCTACAGCAGTTTACTGGTTTATTCTTGCTCTAACAAGCTGTTGAGATCAGCTTGACTCTAACAAGAGCCTTGGAGACCTGACCAAGTCCTCCTGTTCTTTACAGCACACCGAAGCTGCAGTGTCCCTGCATCTCACCCAAAAAGCAGCCAAATCTACAGGCTCAGACATCAAAGGTAGAAGGAAAGAGCGGCTGGAGTGGCAGAACTCACTCTAATTAAATAGCCTGCTTGGAACAGCAAGAGGCCAGGACTGCTTTGGAGATGTTCCCCCTAGCATCCAGCCCCTCAGGCAGGTGCTGGGAGTAGGAGAGCCTCCTCCTCTCACAGGGACATCCCACAGACCCTGTTCTGGGCAAAGGACTAGAACAGACACTGGATGATCTTAAGGTCCTTTCCAACTGTAACTATTCTGTGATTCTCTTTGCTCCCTGCTGCTGCAGTTCACATCTACACTGAGCCTCAGCTCCAAAATCTGCCAGAGCACTCAGCCTCTTCCCTGACGTTTCCGCATCCACACGACTAAGGCTAGGACCACACGTAGCATCTGAGAGAGTCACGGGACTCCTGCAACTGCTCCATGGTGTCCTATTCTCTTTTTCCATAAGTCTGTTTGCAGGAGAAGGGTCAAGTAATTCAAGTGCAACCTGAGCATGGTTATCAGCTGAGTAGGAGGCTTCCATTCCTAGTGACAAGCTAGCTCAGCTCTGAAGGAGGAAACTTCTCCACATTTGGTATTCACATCAGCAACTGCAATGCTCCAGCTGATGCCAGTCTGAATTCCAGCAGCAAGATCCTATCAAGGCACCCATATCTGTTGTGCAACTCCTCAGCTGACAACTCTGAGCTCTTACAGACCTTTAAAAGCAACTGGAACAAGCTGCAAGGACTACCCTAGTCATGTAGAGGTCTCTTCCAAGAGCTTGTTTCAGCATCCTTAAAGCCTGTGCTTCACTCCAGTGCTTCCCATTTCCAGGTGAGAGCCAGCAAGAGCTCACATACCTCACCAGAGAAGTACTTCTCTAGGATGTTCAGTGCAACCTGGCAGACCATTTTGTTGTCATGGATCTGCAAGGCTTCCAGTTTCTCCAGACCATCGAGCTTCTCCACCAGCAGACACAACCTTTCTGTCTCTCCCAGCTTCTCAGCTGCCTGTAACATCAGCCAAACAGAAAAACACAGCCTTATCTCAGTAACAGGTCTGAGATGGTCTTTACTGTAAGAGAAGTCAAAGGACAACAGTCCCTACCTGATCCCAAGGATGTGACTACTGTATCTATGGAACACCAGTCCCTGCTGGGATTACTGCACAGTGGCCAGCCAGACCCTACCCAGTCCCATCCACACATGGAGAAGCAGCAGATGTGACCTGCCACCCACTATTCATTTGCAAAAGTCACTTCACTGGTTCAAAGGTGCTAACAGTAACAGGCTTTCAAGTACATAGACATCAAGTGGCAGGGAGCTGAGCTGAAACACTCCCAGGACCACTTCATTCCTCTGCAGTTGCATTTCTGCAGGGCCTTCACCTCCATCCAGCTTGGAGATTAACACGTAACCCCTTTCCTTTTCCAGGAGGAGACTAAAGCCATAGGGGGTGAAGAGGAACACTTTGGGAACTTCATCTTGTCCAGGTCTTTAGACAACCCCAGAGTGTCCAAGAATGAGTTAGACAACTTGAAGTCTACCTCTTCCTCATGCAAGAGCAGCAGCTGCTATTCTAACCACACAACATGAGCATTCAGCTCACACCTCACTGCTCTTCTGGAGAGGGAATGGAAGAGATGGGAGATCTTACCAGGAAGAGGTTTGAAATGGTGTCCAGGATGACCAGGACAGTTTTGCTGTCTTTGGCCAAGAGCAGGTTGAGCAGAGGTTTGAGGACCCCAGACTGGACAAGCTCCACTATCTGCTCCACGCTTCCTCCTGTTGTGAAGTTGGCCACTGCCCACACAGCTTCCTTCTGAGCATTGAAATTCCCCTGGAAAAGCAGCACAGGGAAGGCACCCCCAAGCGTTAGCATTGCCCCAAGATCAGTGTGAGGTGAGGATAACCATTTCCCTTCTATTCTGTTCAGACCGATCCACCTTCCCCAGCTCTTTGAGCAGTGGGTGAACACTTGGCAGAGCTGCCAAAGAGCAGCTCCAATCCATACTTTCATGCATGTGGAAAAGTCTGAGTGCCCAGGCTCTTCCAAGGATCTCCACAGCTTTGAAAAGACAAGCTTGGGTACATGACAAGTGCTTCACAAGTGAAGCAGCACAAACCTTAGCTGCTGTAGAAGCAATGCTGTCTACAACACTGCTCCCATCCCTTACCTTATCAAGCAGGTCCACCAGAGGAGGCAACAACCCACAGGTGATGAGTTGCTGGATCTGCCAGCAAGGCCCTGCTGCGATGTTACTGAGCATCCAGGCTGCTTCCTTCTGTATAGTTGGCTTTGCATGTTGCAGGAGATAGGGCAGGACAGCCAAGACACCAGCATCAATAGCTGCCTGGGTCTGCTCGTTAGTCCCCGTGACCACATTCCCAACGGTACGGAGAGCTGGAGTCTAGACAGGGATTAAGGGAGATGAGGAGAATCCTTACCTCAGGGGAGACATGCCAGAAAGTCCAGTGAGATTCCTCACTAAGTGCTTGATCCTTCAAATAAGGAAAGCACTGTCCTCCTGTTCTTGCTCTAAGCAGCTTTACAGTTTCTAGCCAGTCTACCAGCCAGAAAGCTGGAACAGGGCAGTGGCTTGACAAACAAGCCATCAACACAGCGTGATGAGACAGCAGCCCACACTTGCCACATATAGGCAAGAGACATGCCTTCCCTCTCCTTAGATGTTCCTATATTAAGCAACCAGAGGCTGGAGATTGCTGATTGTTTCCTACCAAAATGATCAGCTCTGGGCTGGCCATGAGTTCCACCAGCCTTGGGAGAATCCCTGTATCCACCACGACTTGGATGCGATCGTTAGAGCCATCGGTCAGAAAGGAAGTAGCCCAGCAGGAGTCTGAGATTATTTCCTTGTCCTCATGTTCCAGGAGGCAGATGAGGGCTGGCAGCATCTTCTGCACTGCATCCAGGGGAGGACAAGGGTTCTTGTGCCTGCAGAAGTTTGACAGTGTCCATGTGATGTTCCTCAGGAACCAAACCTGAAACACAGAGGTGCAAGATCCTCGTTGCAGTAACGAGTGAGGAAGAGGTAGCACCATGCTGCTGGTCCCTGCAGCTCAGAGATGTTATCCAGGAGCCAGAAGCAGCCTTCTAAAAGGCTGAGGCTCATTTGAAGAGGGACTATAAAACAGGTAAGTGACTAAGACAGCAGATTCACCTTCTTCTTCCCCAGTATTAAGTTCCAATAACTTCAGCTCTGGCTCTCTGACAAGCTACTACAAAAAAAGGTGCCAAACAGCTTATTTGCTGGGTCCTGGGACAAATAACAGGACATCCTTCAGATGCAATCAGGAATTTGTTGTTTAACATTAGCACTAATAATTATTAGCAGCTCATTGTTCTAGAGCAGGACACCTCAAGGATTTGATGAAGTTCATCCCAGTAAGGATGTTCCCAGGAGAGCAGTGGAGCTACATTGAAAGTATCACAGCTACAAAGGTGTGGGTATACATGAGAACTGGTGTTTTGTCATGTTCCTTCTCTAAGAGGCAGGGAGTAACTGGATGAGGAACAGCCTAGAGAAGTAGTTGCAACATGAACTCAGAGAAGGCCTAGAGGGTATTTTCTTAACACTAGTTTAAAAAGCCATAGTTATGCCTATAGAAAGCAGGCAGCTTCCAGGGGGTAGGAAACCAGAGGCAAGGGTAGTGCTGTTACAGCCCCCAAGAGTTCCTCGGTCCACCATATGCTTCTCCAAGGTCTTTCTCCCCAGAGACCAAGCAAGCAGTGGGGCAGGCACCACACACCCAGCAGTTTAGAGCTACCCCAAAAGCAGCAGGAAGAGGCTTGAAGGGCAAGTTCAACCCTTCCACAAGCACATGCAAGTCTACCTTGCATTGGGTTTATCTCATCCCTAGCTGGAGAAGGTCAAAGCTGGACAGGAAAGCTAAGACTAGAAGACATCACATTGACTTGAAGCCTGCTTAGCATCCCCAGCTTTGTATATAGCTGAGAGGTGGGGTCATTAACAAGAATTTAGGACAGGGTGTCATTCCATCATACAAACAGCTTGTTGCTCATAAGGCAGATGACAGACCACCACCATTCACCCATGATTAAGAGCTGTTAGGTCAAGAAAATGCAGGTTATTTACTGGAGTTGCAGGAGACACCAGAGCCAGCAAGGGAGGAATCGCATTGCAGTTGATAAGAGCATCTCTGTATAGAGGACCATCACCTGTGCAGATGAAAAAGGGTTGTTTATTGCATCTGCCCAAGTCAAAACCAGTCAACAAACAGCAATCAGACCTGCAGGCACAGGCCAGGGCTGGGTGACCAGCATCACCCACCAGCCACACACCATCAAGTCTTTTCAGGTAGGCTGGAGTGCCCTCATGGCTGGTTTGGGCAGGTTAACCACACATGACCCATTCTGTTCTCCCCACTTACAGTGGTGGGTTAGACCAGCCCAGCAGGATGGAGTCTTGCACTTGGCTTTGGCCAAAATCCTCTTGCAGAACTAACACAGGGTCTCAAAGGCTGCCAGGGACTGAAAGGTTTAATAGGGGCAGCAGCTTGGAGACAAAGCTGCAGGGAGACAAGGCTATCTTGAGGAGCACCACTACTTTTAGCTCCCCAGCACTGCCTGAGCAGTGACTCTCTGCATGCCCATAACCCAGGCCTGGAGACATCTCCTTACCTGCAATGTTGCCCAGAGCCCACACAGACTGCTCACTGATGTGCATGTGTGGGGAGGACAGGAGGGAGATGAAGGCTGGGAGGGCACCTCCTTCCACCACTGCCTTGGTGTGGTCAGAGGTGCCAGCAGCGATGTTGGTCAGTGCCCAGGCAGCTTCAAACTGCAGAGGAGCATTGTCAGCATGGGTGAGGAACTCAACCAGCCTGGGGATGATACCCAGCTCAATGATCTCATTGATAGGAGGGTCCTTCCTCCTGGACAGCAGCCTCCTGCAGGAGAGGACACAGCCCTGAGAATCCCTGTGTGGTGTCATGATAGACTATAACCCTGTGGCCAGGAACAAGGTTGTGGCTTGCAAGGGAAGCATCCCCTGTAAGAGGTGCTAGTTCAGCATCCCATGTCAGCAAACCCTCCAGCAGAGGAGTTGCCATAGGGTGGCTTCTGCAGAGGACACATCTAAGAAGATGCTGAAGCAACAGGAGGGTTATTAAAGGATGTGTGAAGCATTGCACTATCAGAGTGTAATACTTCAAACACTTTTGGAACCATGACAACATTATCCCATGCTGCCCACTGTGCAGGAGCTGGAGACAGGGAAAAGTCAGTGTCTGCAGCTTGTTCTCTTAGAGCCTGCCTCTGCTGCTCCCTGGCCCAGGAGCCCTGCACAGACCAGTGCTCACATTTAAAGTGAGGTTTCCCAGCCTGCTTCTCAAGCTAAAACCAAGGATCACCAGCTCCCTGCTGCTGTTCCCTGCCTCACACCAGCACAGAAGCACGTGGAGCTGCAGGGAGATGGGATCAGGGCATGGATCGAGTCATAGAAAGCCAGAAAGAGACATGCTTTCAGCTCGATGTGCTTCCCAGCCTGGTTTGTGAGTGCTGGTAGGGGGTTGTGGAGGTGTGAAGCCATGGCTCAGAGCTGTGCTAGCGCTGGCTCAGTGGGCTGTCAGGGCACCCCAGGCAGGTTTGGGCAGGCAGAGCACCAGGTCTGCACTGCACAGCTGATTAGGGACCTAGCTGTGAGTGCCCCTTTCAGGCTGAACAGGGCAGACCCTTCCCTTGTTGACAGCTTGGAAGCAAGGCTTTTGATCTGCTCTCCATGAGCAGACATCCCCGCAGCCATTGGGAATAGCGCTGGTCCCCTGGGAATAGCACACAGACAAGGAAGCACCAGCAGTGATGCAGCCTCTCCTGGATCCTCAGGAGACATCCCTGCTGGGTGATGATGGCACCCTGTGATGCCTCCTGCCCTCCTGGATGGGGACAGCCCTGCTCAGCATGGACCCTTCCAGAGCCAGGCTCCCCAGCCCTTGTCCTGCATGAGCATTTGGCACCCAATTTCTTGTTGGATCCAATGTGATCCTGCCCAGGCACAGCAAAGGGACAGCTCCAGGAGCCACAGCCAGCCCCTTGCTTGGGTCCAACTACATAGCTCCCTGCCACAGCACTGCCCAGGAATGTGATGGAGCCAAGCAAGGCACAAAGCAGGCACCAGCTGAGGTTCCTCAGGGCAGTTTGGGTTACCAGGCACCTTCCACTTTGTTATCTCTTCTGCCAATGGGACCCATCACAGCTCCACCAGCCACCTCCCTCCCAGGACAGGGCAGCCCAGCAGCATACCTGGTGGCCTGCGTGGCCTGCAGCTGCAGCTCAGTGTCACTCCCATTCACACCTTGAATGATTTCCTCCAAGGAGAGCTGAATAATCTGTGGCACAGGAATGATTCAGAGCCAGGCAGCAAGCCAGGGCTCCCTCCACTTTCATCTTCAGAGTCAATCAGCTGTCTAGACCCAAGTCAGTCACCACTTCATATCTAAGCAATGTCTACTCTTTATGCAATGCAGTTTCGAGATGAGGCAGAGGAAGAGAATCCATAAAAGCCTTCAAGGCAATTAATCCTTATAATCAAGCACAGGGAAAG